>NW_020954719.1:9519871-9525862 GCF_900497805.2 Vombatus ursinus | reverse complement strand
GAAGGAAGGAAGGAAGGAAGGAAGGAAGGAAGGAAGGAAGGAAGGAAACAAACAGGGAGGGAGGAAGGCAGGAAAGAAAGAAGGAAGGAGGAAACAAGCACTTACTAAGCACAGGTAGAGCACTAAGTCTTTTACAAATATCAATCATCACAATAACCCTAGGAGACAGGTGCTAACATTACTCCCATTTCACATGGCAGGCATTTAATAAATGCTTGTCAACTGATCCTGCTCCCCCTGGCTGAAATGTCCTCTTGATTGCATCCTACCTTTCATTTTCTGTCTCGTGTGTTAGACTCTTTGAAGGCAGGGGCCCTATCTTATATAGGATGTCCTAAAAGTCTTGGTGCTGTTTTAAGCTATTAAAGTTTTGGGGAAACTATATTCTCTTGTATCTTCCTTCCACAGTAGCAAGCATAAACAGTAAGCATACATTTAAGACATTCAATAAACAAACATTGGCTATTTATTGATGTGTTTGTCCCTTTCATACTTCCCATAAAAATTTGACAGATCTATGTCATTCTCGCCCATAAAGAGAATCACCACCATTACTAAGCAGTCACCTTCCTGGCAATATTCTTTCTTCCAGTACCAATGGCTTGAATCTTGACATTTTTGTTGCAACATTTTTCAAATACTTGGAGAGACCACACTGTGCATTTCCCATCCTACTGTATGCTACAGAGCAAACATTATAGGATCATAAGATTTAGAGCCCACAGGAAAAACTAGAGATAATCTAATTTGACTTCTTCATGTTACAGATGAAGAAAATGAGAAACAAAGAGGTTATTTGTCCAAGATCATACAGGTAGTATGATTTGAATCCTGAGGGCTCTCTCTCTCTTTCTCTCCACACACACACACACACACACACACACACACACACACACACACACACAGAGCATAGTACAGACTCATGCCAATGTCAGAATCATGGCTCTGCTCAAATCCACATATGTGCAAAGCGCATGTCAGGCTTCTGAAGGCAACAATCAGAACAGGATTTTCCCCGAGATCCCCTCTTTAAAGCAATTTTACTCCCCCTTATGTTTCTATAGCAACTCTCTCTGAGGAGCTTCCAGATATTTTTATTAAGTCCTCATTCATCCTCATGACATTACCGTGCAGCACAGATGAAGCAGGAATTATCAGATTCAGATTCACAGGGCAGGAAGGAACTTTAAGAATCATCTTAGCCCCACACTCTCATTTTATTGATGAGCTCATTTTAGTGGAGCTCGGAAACGTTAAGTAACCCTATTTATTCCCCACCTGACTGCATTCTTTGGCCTTCTCATCATGCTCCTTCTCCAACACCCCTCTTCAGCTTCCTTTTGTATGTTGTTGGCTTCCCCCATTATATTATAAGCACCTTGCGGGCAGGAACTGTCTTTTTCATAATTGTATCCCAACCACTTAGCAAGGGGCCTGGTATAGAGTAGGAACTTAATAAATGTTTAATGACTCACTGACTTGCCCAAGTACACACAATTATTAGAGACAGTGATAGAATATAGGTCTTCTGCCATCTCGGTCACTTGGTCTCTCATTATATAAACTTACTGTTTAACTCACATTTCATACTAGGTTTTAAGTTTACATTTCAATATCCTTTATTCATTTTATGGAGAGAACACATGAGAGGAAAAAAAAGAAAAAAACCCAACTCATTCAAAACAAGAAAACCAAACCCCAGGTCTGGAGCTTCTCCACAGCATCCAGAGGGCCAGGTGGAAAGTAATTCTTTTTTTTTTCTTCTTCTTCTTTTTTGTTTTTAATTAATTTATTTTGATTTATCAACAATCACTTCCATAAGCTTTTGAGTTTTAAATTTTTCTCCCCCTCCCTCCCTAAGATGGCACGCAATCTAATATAGGCTATACATATACATTCCTATTGAACATATTTTCACATTAGTGATGTTGTAAGGAAGAATTAGACTCAATAGGAGGAATGAAGAAAGAAGAAACAAAACAAAACAGAAGAAAAGAATAGCAAATAGTATGCTTCAAACTCCATAGTTCTTTCTTTGGATGTGGACAGCATTTTCCATCATGAGACCTTTGGAGATGTCTTAGATCTTTGCATTGCTGAAAAGGGCTAAGTCTATCAACGTTAGTCATCGCACAATGTGGCTGTTACTGTGCATAACATTCTCCTGGTTCTGCTCACTTTATTCAGCATCAGTCCATGCAAGTCTTTTCAGGTTTTTCCTGAAGTCTGCCTGCTCATCATTTCTTATAGCACAAGAATATTCCATTACATTCATATACTACAACTTGTTCAGCCATTCCCCAATTGATGGGCATCCTCTCAATTCTTTGCCACTACAAAAAGAGCTGCGATAAATATTTTTGTACATGTGGGTCCTTTTCCCATTTGTATGGTCTCTTTGGGACACAGCACTAGAAGAACTATTGCTGGGTCAAAAGGTATGCACATTTTTATAGCCCTTTGGGCATAGTTCCAAATTGCTCTCTAAAACAGTTAGATCATTTCACAACTCCACCAACAATGCATTAGTGTGAAAAGTAATTCTCAAATAATACTGTCTAAGACTTATTTATCGAAACAGAAGAAAGGCACAGCCAAGTAGGGTTCCATTCAGGCCCATCTCTGCCCTTCTATTTTACAAAAGGAACTATCATAGAATTCTATTAAATTGCTGGTTATCTTCAGTTAAATATAGTCATTTAAATTATATAAATAGAACTTATTAAGAATACACAAAACGTATAAAGCCAGGAACACACTGATTAATACAATTAGTATACTAGGAGGAAAGTTCCTGAAGTTTGTGGAGCTACTGTGTGTTCCTTAAATATAAAGGCAAATATTTGCCAGTCTGTCACTAGCTCTGAGATCTTTAACAAGTGACTTCAAAATCATCACCCATAAAATGAGGGTGTCCACCTAAGGAGGTCATTAAAAAAAAGAGAAAGGCTCCTTACAGTCTAAAATATTCATAGCAGCATTTTTAGTAGTAGCAAAGAACTGGAAATAAAATAGATATCCATTGATTGGGAATGAGTAAATAAATTATGGTATAGGAATGGAATGGAATATTATTGGGCTGAAATGACAAACATGATGAATATAGAAAAGCATGGAAAGCTGTACCTGTGGAATGATGTTAAGTGAAGTGAATAGAGCCTGGAAAACAATATACAAAATGACTACAACAATGGAAAGAACAACCACAAAACAATTAAAAATTAATGGTGCAAAATTATAAAGAACAAGCTTGGCCCCAAAGAAATGAGAAGACAACTCTACAGGTGTGGAACAATGCACCTAATGTCAGATTTTTAAAGTATGGATTGATTTTGCTGAAGTTTTTAAAATGTTCTTCCTATTTTTCTTTTTAAAAATTCTTTGTTATAAGGGTTGAGTCTCTGAGAAGGAGAATTGAGAGGGATACAGGGTGGGGAATCTAGGCAATGTAAAAATGAAATATATTTGTAAAAATCTCTTTTAAAAAAAAAGAAGAAATGAGAATTACAGTAGAAGACTATGGGCTTTTCTAGTACTAATATTCTTTAAAAAAAAAAAGTCCTACACAGCCCTAAAATTCACAGACCCACAGAATTCGAGAATTGGGAAGAAACTGAGCTGCCATCTAGTCCAACACACACAAAAAACAGAATCCCAACAATGACATGTCCAACAAGTGACCATCCAGCCTTCATCTGAAGACCTCTAAGGAAAGGGAACCCCACAATTTGTCAAGGCAGCCCATTCCATTTTTGGACAGTTGAAATTGTTAGGAAACTTTTTCTGATATCAAGCCTAAATATGCTTCCTTGCAAATTCCATCCATTTCTCCTGGCAGATTTCAGTGGGACTAGCATGTCCCTCTTCCTGGAAGCTATGTCCTACTTCCTGCAGCCCAAGAGATCGCATGAGCTTTTTTATTTATCACATTACATGGCTAACTCTCATTAAGACTACTGCTCAACAAAATGTCCAGATTTTCTTCAGAACAAGCTGCAGTCTAACCACACCTCTTCCATATTATTCTTATGAAGTTGATTATTTTGTACCCAAGTAAAAGACTTCACATTCATCCCTATAGGATTTCACCTGACTAATCCGATGCTGTAGCTTGTCAAGATCTTTACGGATCCTGACTGTCATCCAATGCATTAGCTACCCCACCTAGCTCTGTATCAACTGCAAATCTAATGAAACTACCATCTACACCTTTATTAAAGTTTGAAAAAATGTTAAAGAGTGTATCTCCAAGGATAGGTCTCTGGGGTACTCCGAAGGGATCTCCTGCCATACCAATACAACTAAAAATTTTATAATTTTAACAACTACAAAATTTTGTTATTATCTAGACCACATCTCTCCATCTTTTCCACAGGAAGAGGATGAGATATTTTACCAAGTTTAAATCTTGGTAAATGATATCCACAGCATTCCCCCATCTGCTAATTTAGTAATCCTGTCAAAAAAGGAAATGAGGTTAGTCTGGCATGCCTTGTTCTTAATAAAGCCTTGCTGGCACTTTGTAATCTCTCCCTCCCTTTCTAGATGTTCAACAACTATCTCTTTAATGATCCATTCTTGATTTCTCCCAGGAACTGAAGGCAAGCTCATTGGCCTATTGTTTACAGACTCTGTTCTCTTCCTTTCTTTGAAACTTGTTTGCCCTTCTCCAATATGGTGCTACTACTCTCATTTCCCAAGATCTTTCACATATCACTGACAGTGGCCCAGAAACCACACCTGCCATTTCTTTCAGGAACTGAAGATGAAATTCATCTGGGCCAAGCGACATGAATTTATCAGGGGCCACTAGGTGCTCTCTTCCTACATCCTTACTTATCCTGAGCATAAACTCTTGGTTAATCACATTTTGTTCTGTCATTTCTGGTATAGAGAAAACAGAAATGAAAGAACTGATGTAGCCCTGCTTTCTCTCTGTTGTCAGTTTTTATGTTCCCATCCACCCCAAGCAAAGGAGAGATCTCTGATCCCTCCTTTTCTCCTAATATACCTCAAAAAATAAAAACAACCAACTATTCATTTTGTTTGGATGTCTCTTCTCCCTTCTTTGTGCCTCTTCTTTATTGTACCTAACTATGGGTATAGACGCAGGTCTATACCTTTGTCCTAGCATTTTTATTGTGCTTCCTTTTCTTCACTATATACCTAAAGAAACAAACAAAACACCCTTGTCTTCAGTTTCACTCAGTAACTTTAGCTGACTCTAAACTTTAGCATTTGGGGCACTATTTTAACATGACTCTGCCCTGTTCTCATATTCATCTTTTGTTACCCAGTCTTGCTTCCAGTTTCTGTACATTTATTTTAAAAATCAAAATTGATTAGTGAGTTTCTTATGCATCCAAATCAGTCTCTTCAGTCATATCCTATTTTTCATCCTTGTTAGAATTGATGGTGTCTTCAACTTTTCATTTCAAACATTTCCTACTACTCCTCAGTTGACTTCCTAGGTAGCATTTTACTCCATTGCATCCTACTTGTCTTTCCTCTGCACCCTTTGAAATCTGATTTTCCCAAACACAGGATTCATGCCAAATTATGCCCAGATTTTTTCTTCTCTCAAATTTCTTCCTTGTTGGTTCCTCCATCTGGCAGTCAACCTTTCTGGGATGAACCCTGTTTAACTTAGGGAGGCCAGTTATCAGTTAACAGGTGTGATGTTTGCCCTAACTCAAAGACTGCCATTGCATGGACATAGCTTTTAAGAACCCAGAGTTACCTCCACACCATAGTGAGGTATCAAAGTGGGACTTTAGTGGAGGAAGAAGACAATTCTAGTAATATTATCCCCATTTTACAGATGAAGAAACAGAGACTAAAAGATCATAAAGGTTAAGTAGCTTCTTCAAGATCACTTACCTACTAAGAACTTGAATCCATGTCTTCTGACTACAAATTAAACTTGATCAAGTCCAGGATATACGTGTGTGTGTGTGTGTGTGTGTGTGTGTGTGTGTGTGTGTGTGTGTG
>NW_020954719.1:9338028-9519861 GCF_900497805.2 Vombatus ursinus | reverse complement strand
TGTGTGTGTGTGTGTGTGTGTGTGTGTGTGTGTGTGTGTGTGTGTGTCTGTGTGTGTGTGTAGTGTAGTGTACATGGTGGTTGATTAACTACTATAATCACTGTTAAGAGGCATCACGGCATAGTGGAAAGCAAGCCCACGTTAGAGTCAGAAAGACATGGGATCAAGTTCCGTCTCTGATGCATACTGACAGTGTGTGACCCTGGGCAAGTCACAACTTTTACAGTGCCCTAGGGAACTCTCTAAGACACTGGTAGAAGCAGTTTCTTCACCAAGTGTTCCCTACACCAATGAAATCACAAGTTCAGACCTCCACCCCTCCCCACACAAACCACTTTTAAACTTCTGGGACGGATCTAGGAGGAAAAAAAAATCACTCTTTTCGAACTCAGAGTAGGGCTCCAATACCAGATCCATCAGAGCCCAGATGGCTGTGGGAGGGATATCAAGCCTTTGATTCCTGTGAGAATACTTCTAAAGCAAAAATCAGTTCTCACGAAGCAAATAATATTTTACCTAATCTGAATCAAATTACATCTTTGTGATGTAAATGAGTTAAAAGGGAAATTGAAATCAGATAGTGGTTTGGTGCCCAAGGGAAAATATCAGTGTATAACAACAACCACTGAACGTGTTTATCACTTAAGTTATGGCATGAAGTATTAATAAATCTTTTGTGCCTGCATAAAAAACCCTCGGCTTTTCATTTCTAATTAGTGGTAGCAGGTTTGGAACACACAATGCAGAAGCACCCCTACTATTAACACAAGGGAAGAAATTATCTCTGTTATGTCTACAATTAGGGAAAAGTCTAGTTTGCATTTGTTGGGGGTAGGTGGGGTGGGTGGAGAGAACCTGATTAGGCCATTGGTAAGAGGCTCCTCCAGATTAGTTCTGTCTGATTGCTGCTTATGTCTACCTCTAAAAGGGAAGTAGGGTAATATGGAAAGGTGGGTAGTATTACTGCTTGTTATCTCATTAGCAATAAGCACCATCTATTTATTACTGTGATCAACAAAGCTATTGCGTTTCTCCAGGCATAATATAGAAATGATTCTACAGATTTGAAGAGCAGGTCTATGTTTAGCCCTGTTTATCACAGGCTGCCTCACTCTGAAAAAGTGGCTTGTCAGGGAGTAAGGCCAATCCTGGATCTGGAGACTGATTCTTGAGGGGGCATTTAGAGAAAGAAACCTTCTGGCCCAATGCTGGAGAACAGCAGGGATGACAAAGGACATCCTTTGCCTAACTACCAGAATCAATTGGCCATTCACCTCTTGATAAATGGCCAGCTATACAATAGATATAGGACATAACTAAATACTTGCATTAAAAAAATTCCACTGAATAATAAAGCAGAGCATAATATAAAAACTAAACTGATTCTACTTTGGTTAGCCAAATCAGTCCTCTGACTGGAAGCCTGCCACTGGCCCAAGGCCATCACTGCGTAGAGATATCTTGCCAAAAATAACTCTGTCACATGAAAAAAGAATCTTGTAGGCCTTCCTGACATCTAGAATTGTCTGGTGGATCCCTCAAAAGCACTAGTCAGGTTGAAAAGTCACATCAGATCTGATGGCAAGTAGATACAGAAATTAGTTCTAATTCCATAGCACCTAATGCCTTGGTACTAGGTGCCCTGAGAGAAATATTCAACCAGAGCAGAATATGAAGGGGGAAGGGAAGATTGTTTTTCCTGAGTTCACTTCTGTTTGAATAATTTAAGAGTCCATAACTTTCAGATGCTTGACTCAAATCTAGTAGCAATTCAAAACAAAACACAACATTACTTGAAGTCAGAGAAAAAATAAAAGTAGAAGGATTTACATATTTCAGTTGGAGAAATTAATAAGTGGGATATTTTATCCACAAGACTTATAAGGCCACTGTCAGCTCTGCAAAGCCTCTGTGTTTTTAATGCCACTTTGCAATCTCTTTTTGTTTTCCGCCCACCAACTACTGAAATACATATGTATATATAAATATAAATTATATATATGAAACAAAAAGTCATCTTTGTAAAAGGTGTTTTCTCAGTTATATCCATGAGTTCTCACAAGTATAAGTTCAACACAGAATTGGTCTGGCAACAATAGTGTTATTATCAACATGGTTCTACATCCTCTGGGGGCATGGTAAGTAGAATTCTAAAAAATTAAGTTCCAATAAATTTAATACTGCCATCAATGATATGGATGGACTAAAGAGTACTCTACATCTACTAATATTACCAAGGGTGATCTGCCTAGAAGAACATGGAGAAAGGATTAAAACTCACATTGATCATGGCAAGTTGAATATTATGTCCATCATGATACTTTCCAAAAGACTACAGGGTTGTGAAAAGATAATAGTTACTGCTTGCTATCTCACTAATAATAAATACTTTTTCTTACTTTTTCTTCTTCTTTTTTTTAGGCAATTGGGGTTAAATGACTTGCCCAGGGTCACACAGCTAGTAAGTGTCAAGTATTTGGTCTGAGGCCAGATTTGAACTCAGGTCCTCCTGACTCCAGGGCCGGTGCTCTATCCATTGTGCCACCTAGCTGCCCCCTTTTTCTTACTTCTTAAAAGTTTCACAGGGACAGTTGGAAAGTTAGTCACTTGAGCAGTTGGGGTGGGGCAAAAATAAGGGGACAGATGAGTTACATACATTCAAAGTCAAGTAGGATGGCAGTAGCCAAAAGTCCATTATAATATTGTTGTTTTTCAAAAATCAACATAATTGGATGATGGGTAGCATGGCCTCCTAGATAGAGATTCAATCTGGGACTTGGGTTCCAGTCCCATTTCTGACTCATGATGGCTGCTGGGCAAGTCCTTTATACATGTCCCAATGTCCCAGGCAATGCTCTTAAGACTGTAAGTTGCAGAACAGGTGCCCACATGAATTAGTAGAGCAATTTTCCTCATTAAGAGTTCCTGAATCCAATGAAATCACAAGTCTAGATAAAACAAAAGTGGATATGTACTCTGACTTTTCTTTCTTCCAGAACTAAGTAGTAGGAATGGCAGTTGTTTTCTCTGCTGTTCCAAAGAATTAGGGCCTTATTTAGCAATTACTATAAAAAAAGCAAAGCAAGTGTTTTTTTTTGCTTTGTTCTGTTTTGTTTGCTATTGCTGATGCTTTCCTCAGTCAAGTGGTCAGAAAGAAGCAGGCACTGCTGCTTTACGTAGCACTTTCCTGATCAATCAGAAGCTATAAGGAAAGAATAGGAGGATGAGCAACAGATCTGGGGAGCAGAAGGAAGACTGGGAGAAATACAACAGCTCCACTTCATGTCATGATCTCTGTCCTCTTCTCACCCAAACGTGATAACTATTTACAGCTGCTCCTTCTCTGTGTGGGGCATGTTTTGTCTGTATTTTGTTCCACTACATTTTAAAGGCATTCTGTTGAGAAGATTGGAAATATCCACATATTTGGGGTGCCTCATGCTCAGAGCTCCCCAGGAGGATGATTTCCTGGGCTGGATTACTCACTCTTTACAGCGCCATTCGAAATGGGGACATTTTTCATCACCATCACATTCCTTTAACCCATCTTCTTATTGTTCCCCCAATTCAAAGAAAAAGCCTCTCTATTTTTTATCTCACTTCTCTTTGTATTTGCCTTCATATATCCTGCCAGATGAGCCATCTTCCTTTCTTTATGCTTCTCCAATGGCTCTCTGCTTTGGTTCACATCCAGTTTAGACGCTCAGAAGTGCCTGATCAGATTGCTTTGTCCTTCCTAACATCCTTCACCTACCACTCTGCAAACAGCCCAGCTCTTTTCTTCAGTGAGGAAGAGCTACATGGGGCCGTCATCACAGACAATTTCTTCTCTTCCCCAGCTTTGTCAACACCAACTCTTTGAAGTCCATCATCTAACCAGTTCTGAATCCATAATCCATAATCTAGACCAGGGGTGTTAAACTCAAACAGAAACTGACCCCAGCTCGTAGAATGACTTGGAATCACCTACTAACATGATCTGTTGCACTGTATTTTCATTTATCTTATTAAACATTTCCTAATTACATTTCAATCATGTTCAAACCACACCCAGGAATTTTGTGGGCAACAGTCTACCAACATTGAGTTTAATACCTATAGTCTAGACTATATCTACCTTCTCCACAGGAAGAGGATGAGATACTTTATCAATATAAATCTAGGTAAATGATATTCACAGCATTCTACTCATCTGCTAGTTTAGTAATCCTGTCAAAAAAGAAAATGAGGTTAGTCTGGCATGCCTTGTTTTTTAAAAATTTATTTAGTATTTTATTTTTCCCCAATTACATGCAAAAACAATTTTCAACATTCATTTTTAAAACTTTGAGTTTCAAATTCTGTCCCTTCCTCCCTCCTCAACCTCCTCATTGAGAAGGCAGGCAATTCCATATAGGTTATGTATGTGTATTCATGCAAAATATATTCCCGTATTAGTTATGTTGTGAAAGAAAACACAAATCAAAAAAAAAAAACCCTCAAGGAAAATAAAGAAAGTAAAAAAGTATGCTTCAATCTATATTCAGACACCATCAGTTCTTTCTCTGGGGATGGACAGCATTTTTCATCATAAATCCTTCAGAGTTGTCTTGTATCATTGTATTGCCAAGAATAGCTAAGTCATTCACAGCTGCTCATCTTACTATATCGCTGTTAACTTTGTACATAGTGCATTTCACTTTGCATCAGCTCACATTAAGTCTTTCCAGGCTTTTCTGAGAACATCCTGCTCATCATTTCTTAGAGCACAATAGTATTCCATCACAATCACATAGTACAATTTTTTCAGTCATTCCCCAATTGATGGGCATCCCCTCAATTTCCAATTCTTTGCCACCAGAAAAGCACTGTTATAAATATTTTTGTACATATAGATCCTTTTCTTTTTTGTTTTTTTTATCTCTTTTTGAATACAGACCTAGTAGGAGCATTGCTAGGTCAAAGGGTATGCATAATTTTATAGCCCTTTGGGCACAGTTCCAAACTGCTCTAAAGAATGGTTGAATCAGTTCACAACTCCACCAATAGTGTATTAATGTCTCATCTTTTCCCACATCCCTTCCAACATTTGTCATTTACCTTTTCTGTCCTATTAGCCAATATATTAAGTATGAGGCAGTACCTCAGAATTGTTTTAATTTGCATTTCTCCAATCAACAGTGAGAGCATTTTTTCAAATGACTATTGATAGGTTTGATTTTTTCTTCTGAAAATTGCCTGTTCGTATCCTTCGACCATTTATCAAATGGGGAATGGCTCTTATTTTTATACATTTGGCTTAGTTCCTTATGTTTTTGAAAAATGAAACTTTTTATCAGAGAAATTTGCTATAAAAATTAGCTTCCTTAATTTCAAACATTTCATTATATGAAAAATGCGTAAGGGACACAAGAGATCTGGCTGTCTGAAGAGTCTCTGATGCAACTGAATTTGGTGACTATATTTCTTCTTTCCCTAGGTATGAAATGTGTGGCTTGGCCAAGAACATGAGTTAAAGGACAGGAGCGCAAATGAGCCTTTGGCCCATGGCCATGAGCCTGGGATGATCAGCCTTATATGAAATCCCACTTCTTCGAGAATCATTCCAGGCCAAAACTGGAAACTAAAAGAGTGCCTACCTGTTGGGGAATGGCTAAACAAATTGAGGTATATTAGTGTAATGGAATATTATTGTGCCATAAGAAATGACAAAATGGAAAGTCAATTAATAAACATTTATTAAGCACCTATTATATGCCAGGCACTTTGCTAAGTGCTGGGGATACAAAAAAAGACAAAAGTCCCTGCTCTCAAGGAACTCACAATCTAATGCAGGAGACCACAAGCAAACAAATATGTACAAAAAGCTATATACAAGATAAATAGGAAATAAATAAGAGGGGTTGGGAAAGGCTTCTTGTAGAAAATGAGATCTTGGTTGGGACCTAAAGGAAGCCAGAGAAGCCAGCAGATGAAGATGAGGAGGGAGAACATTTCAGGCATGGGTGACAGCTAGAAAAAAATGGCTGGAGCCAAGAGATAAATAAGAGTCTTGTTCATGGAACAGTAAGGACATCAGTGCCCCTCTATTAGAGAACATGTATGAGGAGTAAGGAATAAAAAGACTGGAAAGATAGGAAGGGACTAGGTTTTGAATGCCAAAACAGAGGATTTAATATTTGATCCTGGAGGTGATAGGACATCACGAGAGTTCAACAAGTGGGGTGGGGTGGGGTGTGCCATTGTTGGACCTGTGCTTTAGGAAAATCATTTTAGTGTCTGAATGTAGAGTGGACTAGAGTAGGGAGAGACTTGAGGCAGGCAGACCCACCAGTAGACTATTGCAGGCATGTAGGAATGAGGGCCAAGGTATTTGAGAGATGTTGCAAAGGTAAAACCAACAGGCCTCGGCAATAGAATGGATATGGCAGGTAAGGGTGAGAAGTAGTGAGGAATCCAGGATAACTCCTCAATTGCAAGCCTAAGAGACTGGGATGGAAGTGTTGCCTTCTACAAATTAAAAAGGAAGGGAGAAGGCAAGGAGGATTTAGGGGGGAAATAATGAGTTCCATTTTGGATATGCTGAGTTTAAGATGAGTACTGGATATGAATTTTGAGGTGTCTGAAAGTCAGTGGAGACGTGAAACTGGAGATAAGCAGAGAGGATGAGACAGGATTGGGAGATCTGAGACTAGAGATGGTAATTAAATCCATGGGATTGGATGAGATCACCAAGTGAAGCAGTATAGAGGCAGAAGAGAAGAGGGCCCACACAGTTTCAAAGGATACTGAAAAGATCTCTATGATGCAGAGTGAACAGAACTAGAGCAATTTACACAATGATAACATTAGAACTCTGATTGATAGAATGATAAAACATGAGTCCAGATGGCTGAAGATGAAACATGTTACCTATCTCCTGCCAGTGAGGTGATGGGCTTAAAATGAAGAATAAAACGTACGTTTTTGATGGTCAATATTGGAATTTGTTTTGTTGAACTATGTATATTTGTTATTAGGGTATTACTTTTAATGGATCAATGGGAAAGCAGTAGGAGAGAAAAATACTACTCTTCCAACTAAAATTCAGAATCAGTGATACAAGTTGTTCCAGCAATTTTCCAGCCTAGATATCAGACTCTACTTTTTCCTCAGTAAACTCATTTATTATATTAGAATTTTAATATTTTCATTTTTAATTTAATGGGGAACAAGAAGCATTAATGCAAAGTTAGATGGCCCTTGCCCTAATTTCAGGTCTTCTTCAATCCTACTCCATCTCTATTTTCCCATATCTTTCCCCCATCCACCAATTCCTCTAGTTACTCAATGTCACTTACGGAACTGCCAAACAAATCTCTCATTCTAAAGCCAGACAGCTCTCAACCTCTAAGAAATGCCCTCTGAGTAAGGCTGGTTGATTGCCCCACCCAAAGACACAAGCATTGAAATACTGGTATATATATGGGATGGGGGAGTGTATGAGAGGTCTGGGAAAGTATTGCTCTTCTGGAATTGCCATCCCAAGAAAACGTAAGTACAAATCTCAAAATTGTTCAGCTACTAAAAGAGTGATGTTTTGTCATATCTAGAACTATCCAGTCCCCTTATCACGTCAGCACCCAGGAGTGTATCTGATACAAGGCACATACACAACAAATGTCTGATTCATATAATCTTTTTACATTCTTTCAGTCCTTCAAACAGGCCAAATTGAGGACCAAGAAAGGAAGCAGCTGAAAAGTCCCAGAGTGTAATCTCTCCCCCATCTATTTTTAGTTAGAAACTAGAAGGTCATAAATCTCTAAGGGGAAGGAGACAGACTAGAAAGTGATCACTGCTTAAATCATTAGGATTCTTTTTATATGAGTTTCCTCTAGAAGTTTGGACAAAACAATCTCTCCTATCAAATCAGGGTTTTAAAAGGGATTCTCTTACTGTCTGGAATGTCCCCATTCCGCTTCCCTTTTTATGAAAGCAAAGAAGAAGTAAGCTTGCACACATTCTCTTGATGAGGAAGCTTTCATCCCATGGAGCTAGCTCACTGCCCCCTGGACAGACACATTGATATGAGGACAATGAGAGAACTATTAGATCTCAGAGCCCCAGGGCATGTGCAGTTAGTCTTCAAACTTCAATGAGCTTTTTGAGTACCAGAAACCAATTGAAGAGGATTCACTGAAGCAATATTCATCTCGTCCAACTACTAAGTGTAAGTCACTGTGCCGTGTACAGCAGAGAACACACAGGGATCAAACAAGACAATCCCTATCCTCAGGGAACTTAGCTTGTCTTCAGCTCCTCTGAACATACCTCTGAGAATGAGAATGAAATTACCCTGTGTTAGGAGAAGATACTTCCAAACACAGTAGCTACCTTGAAGAACTTATCTAACCTTTCTCTTCCACTCAACCTAGCCATCCAGAGGCAGCAAGGTGGCACAGTAGACAGAGTGCTGGGCCTGGAGACAGGAAGACCTGAGTTCAAATCTGGTCACAGACATTTCCTAGCTGTGGGACCCTGGATAAGTTATAACCATTGTCAGTTTCCTCAACTGTAAAATGGGGATCATAATAGCATCTACTTCCCAGGGCTGTTGGGAGGATCAAATGAGATCATATTTTTAAAGCATTTAGCAGAGTGCCTGGCACATTGTAGGAGCTTAATACATTCTTGTTTCCTTCCCTCTTTCCCTCTCTCATAAGTATTCAGCCAATCAGAAATCTTACCATCTGTTTTTGTCACCTACCACTAACTGTGACCCTATACATAAAATCTTAGTTGTGGGATGTGGCTCATGTCTTCAACAGGCTGACCCTCATCTAATTTTATTCTCACCAGTCACATACTCTAATCAATCTATACAATCAATACAATTTTTGAGTCTTCCTCTTGCTCCAATGGAATGGGACAGGAAGTCCATAAAGGGCTAAGGAGGAAATGGGCTACTATGTATGCTTCTCCTCAGCCCAGTTCTAGCCTCAAGGAATCCCAGTAATATTAGCAACAAACATCATATACAGCATCATGTAATTCTAAGTACCAAAAGAAAAATAGATGCTACTTTACAGTGTGTCATATCCTGTATTAGGAGTTAGAAGAGCTTTACCATTTACTAGATGTGTGAGCTTGAACAAATGTTTGAATCTCTATGGATCTTAGCTTTCTCAAGTGTAAAAGGATTCTACAGTCTTCCAATTGTAAAATGTTATGATCTGTGCTGTCAGTCAAACTTGGTACATTAGACAGTTCTGCTTAACTATTTTTTAAGGAAAGGGGATATTTATTGGTGGTATTCAAATAAAAGTTATCAATTATGATCTATAACTCTGAAGAGGATCTGAATAAATATATTACAATGATTATATATCCTATCATGGAATGTGATAGAATAGGGAAGCAAAAGTAGAAATAATGATTTTTTAACCTTCCTGTCTAGTTTAAATATTTTTCTGCAAGAGTCTTAGCAATTAGAGAATGAATTCCTTCATGTACCAAGTTGTAAGCACTTTTTTCAATTAGTTACCTGGAAAAGCAACATTGATAATGACAAGGGTGAGTTATAGCCACTGATTTTAGTCAACACCAGGGGATCAGCCTCTGAGATGAGTCCATATGCTAAAAAGCAGTTTCTCCCAATTTTGATTAAGCTCCCCAAAACAAATTTGGCATTCCTTACTGTATGTTTGCACGCATCTCCCCTTTTATTTTACATATCAATCTCTCAAATGTCTAGAATCAATATGAAACCATTCTCACAGTTATTTGTTAACTGGTCTAATTCTAGGAGACATAAACACTGGAGTTGGCATGAGTTCTGCTAAGGATTCATCTATAAGAAATCTGGATTGGGAAAATTCTCCATGGGCTCTTTTTACTAGAATAACCACTTGAACCAAAGAGGAAATTACTTGGTCAAACTCATTATCACAACCTTATAACGTTAAATGAAGTGTCTGGGATAGTCCATGAGGAATTCATCTCTCTCTAATTAAAAATTGAATCCACCATTATTGACTATATTAGTCCCCCAACACAAACTTACCTCCAACATAAACTTGAGAATTCAACAAACATTGATTAAATACCTAATGCAGGCAGCGTTAAGTGCTTAGGGAGATTCAAGGACAATGCCTGTACCTTCTAGGAGCTTCCAGACACCAAGGACTTTGTAAAAATTCACCATTTCCCTTTAAATTTGTTTTGTTCCTCAGCCTACAAATACACATATTGGAATGATGAGATTTTTAGGGATGAGGTGGAGAATAATTTAAAAACTAACTTTCCAAGACTTGAGGATTTGATAGTATCTGCTTAATCTATCTTTTGGGAGAAATGTCCCCTTTAATTATGTACCAACTGTAAATAGGCTAAAATCAGCCATTCAATAACCTAGCTTTGATAAAGACCACCATGAAATAAAAAAAAAATAGATGAACGAATAAAAATATCTACCAAAATTATTAGGATATCACCACAGATGGAAATCAGGTAAAGCTACCTATCAGCTGGGGTTTCAACATCTAGTGATAAGCCTCTCTGAATTTTAGCTGGACTGGTCTTCTAATACTGGATCTATACTTGAAGACTTTCCAGCGTTGCTGGATAGACCTGACAAAGCTTGTAATTTGATGGCATAATCTTAAGAGAATACAGGGATATATACAAGCCAAGATGAAGCATCAGGGTAGAACCTCAGTAGAGGATAAACACAAAAAATCCCCTAGAAGAAAACTGAATTAAGATCAATCCCTAAGGGAGACTTTTGATTCAGCTATTAGAGATAGCAAGTACAGGTATGTGGGCACTACTGTTCAGGACATTACTTTTATAAGGGGAATTATAAAGCCACCATTTTCCACTGATGAATAGAAGAGTTTCTTCACACACCTAAATAGCTGGACAACAGTCTTCAGTTTTATACTGCTAGAGGTTCCCTGAATAGCTCCCCTTCTCTCTCTTTACAGTTGGCTATTGTTAACCATTTCAGAAGGTTATAAATTTAGACATGAAGGGGACCTCATGGGTCATCTAACTCTTTCAGATGAGGACACTTGAGATTCAGAGAGATTAAGCAACTTGTCCAAACTCACACAGTAAGTAGCAGAAGAATAATTTTAAATTCAAATCCTCTGACTCCAAATACAATATTCTTTCTGTTATACTGTTACTGCTGCCTCATAAATACTGCTCCCATTTTACAGAGGAGAAAACCAAGATTCAGAGATGTTAAGTGACTTTCCCTAAGTCACACAGCTAAAAAAGTGAACTCTGACTTAAACAAAGTTCTTCTGAGTTTTTCCATTTCACCATGGCAAAAGAGAAGCCTTTTATCCTGTGTTCAAAGAGGACATGGATTAGATAACTTTAGCCTTTGATGTGCTAACTATATGTTAGCATACCTCATGGCCTTGCCTGTAGTGTTCTTCTGCCCTCTTTTTAACCGCTAAGCAGATAACTCTCCAAATTCATGTATTTACTGCTAACCTCCACCCTGAGTGCTAGTCCCACCTTTCCAAATGCCTGCTGGATATCCACGTTTAAAATGGGAATAGTAACACTTGCAGGGTCGACTTCATATTGATCTTGAGATAATTTATATAAAGCACTTTGTGAATCTATTACTCCCTGCTATCTCTCTCGGACCTGAATGCTGACCACTAACTAGGACCTAAGGTTTGCTCAAAAAGCAAATCCGATGGATGGATCTTTCAGCTAGACAACCATGTCCCATTCTGGCCAAATCCCATCTCCCCTCTAAAAACACCCATTCTGGTTCTCTAGGGCTCACCTCAGATAGACAGCATAGGCAGCCCTCTATAGCAAGCAAAGGTAAGTGGACAAAAAAGGAAAATGACAAATGTTGGAGGGGATGTGGAAAAACAGATTTTTTTTTTTAATGCACCGTTGGTGGAGTTGTGAATCAACCATTCTGGAGAGTAATTTGGAATTATGCTTAAAAAACTATTAAACTGTGCATCCCTTTTGACCCAGAAATATTGCTACTAGATTTATACCCCAAAAGAGATCAAAGAAAGAGGAAAAGAACCCATACATACTAAAATATTTATAGCAGCTCTTTTTGTAGTGGCAAAGAATTAGAAACTAAAGGGCTGCCTATCAATTGGCTAATGGCTGAACAAGTTATAGTATATGAATATGATGGAATACTATTGTGCAATAAGAAATGATGGAGATAGTTTCAGAAAAAAAGCTGTTTTTTCTGAAAAAAGAATGGAAGACATATAAAATGATGCAAAGTGAAGTAAGCAAAGGAGAACAATTTACACAGTAACAGCCATATATTGTAAAGATAATCAACTTGGAAATATTTAGTAATTCTCATTAACATAATGACTAACCACAATTCCAATTTCCTCAAATTGAAATATACTATCTACCTCCAGATAGAAAAGTGAAGGAATCAGAGTGAAGATCAAAGAATATTTTCTTTCTTTCCTTCCTTCCTTTTCTTTCTTTGACATGACTAATGCAGGAATTTGTTTTACATGACTATACATACTTGCAATGGGCCTTGGTTTTCTAGTCTTCTCAATGGGTAGGTGAATTGGAAGGGGAAGGGAGAGAATTTGGAATCGAAAATAAAATGCAATTGAATTATAGCAAGCAAAAACACTTCTGTTCCACTCCTTCCTCTAGCTTTGGTGGGTTATGCTTTTCTACAACGTAGTCTCCTCCATCTTTCTATCTCTCCTAGACCTATTCCTATTGCCATCCTACTAATGCCTGGAATCTTCTACCATCCACTTTTTTGGCTTCTAGTTCTCAAATCCTGAAGTACTAATGGAGAAAATCCCAAAGCCAAGCTAAGTGAATCTCCTATAAATGTATGCTGACCATTAACTAGGTCTTCACTGCTGCATTAGGATGTGAGCTCCTTGAGGGCAGGGACTGTCTTTTGCCTTCATTTGTATCCCCAGTGATTGATCCAGTGTCTGGCATAAAGTAAGAGCTTAATAAATGCTTGTTGACTGACTAGACAGCAATTGTTTCATTCATCCCTTACTGATGCACTAACATACTTCCCCAAAAGTTTTAAAAACATCCTCTCCCCTCAAACCCTCAAATCTAGCCCCATATATCAATCTAGTAGATAATCTTGACTCTCACTTTTCTGAGAAGATGAACATTGAACAGGAGCGTCTTCATTTTTCTCCTTCCACACCTCAAAGATCTGTCTTGCTCCTCTCCTCTTTCCTTCTGGTCTCAGAGGAAGAGTGGAACTTCTGCTACAGCTAATCGTTATGCTTGTATTTCCTCCTTTTGACCCCAAATAGCAATGGGTTTGGAGTCAGAAGCCTTAGGAGTTCAAGCCTCAGCTCTATCATTTACTATCCTTGGGCAATCTACTTAAGCTCTTTCAGCTTCAGTTTTCTCATTTGTGAAATGGGAATAGTAACACTTGCAGTATCTACTTCATACTGATCTTGAGATAATTTATGTAAAGCACTTTGTGAATCTTCAAGTGTCAGCTATTACTGCCTACTATCTCTCTGGGACCTTACTATCTATTTTGATCATATCCCTCCCTTCTCATTTTGTTATTTTATCCCTACTAAAACTTTGGGCAAGAAATTTCCCTATTCTAAGCCTCAGTTTCCTCATCTCCAAAATGAAGATAATATATTTCACAGGGTTATGGCAAACAACGTGCTTTGTAAACCTTAAAGTACTGTATAAACCGAGCTATTCTGATCTTCAAAAAGAAACCTTCCTTTCACACCATTTCCTCCTCTCCTCAACCACCCCTGCCCCGGCCAAATGATCATCCTCTCTCCTACTGTTAGACTTCTAGGATGTGTAGTCTATACTTGCTGAAATTCCTCATCACACACTCACTCCTCATTCTCCTCCAATCTGGCTTCTGTCCCCATCACTCTACTGAAATGATGCTCTCCAAGGTTATGAATGACCACTTAAAGGACATATGCTCTTCTCAGTCCTTGTCTTCCTTTACCTTGCTGCAACCTTTAACAAGGCTGAACAACTCCCCTCCCCTCCCCCCTTCTTGACACCCTCCTTATCTGGCTGTGTCTCCTCTGGTTTTCATTCCACCTCTGTGTTCCTTCTTGATCACTGGTTTTTCCTCCTCCTCCTTCTTCCCACTATATGTTAGCGTACCTCATGGCCTTGACTGTAGTGTTCTTCTGTCCTCTTTTTAACCGCTAAGCAGATAACTCTCCAAATTCATGTATTTACTGCTAACTTCCACCCTGAGTTCTAGTTCCACCTTTCCAAATGCCTGCTGGATATCCACATCTAGACAATTTGCTGACATCTCAAACTTAACATGTCCAAAAGAGAATTTATTTTGTTCCCAAAACCTTTGCCTTTGTCCAAGCCTTTCTTTCTATTAATGGTGCCATCATCTTCCAAGTCACCCATCTTAGAACCATAAGGCATTTTTGGCTCTTCCTTCTTTCTCAAACTTTATGTTCAAACAGTTACCCAATCCTATCACTTCTACTTCCCAATATTTTTCAAATCGATCCACTCCCACTTCCAATTCCCTAGTTTAAGTCTTCTTTACCTCTCACTTAAACTATTATAACAGATTCCAACTTGGTCTCCCTGATGCCAGTCCTTCCTCTTTCCAACATAGCTGCCAAACAGCCTTCTGAATACACAGCTCTCAGAAAATCACTCCCCTGCTTGAAATCCTTCAGTGATTCCCTGAAGTTTCTTGAACAAAATATCAAATCCTTAGCCTGACATTTGATGCTTTCATACCAGGCTTATTTCATACCACTCCCTCTTTTTTCCCACTACACTTCAGCTAAAATCAACTGTTCATCATTCCCTGACCTTCCCCACTTTTCTCCATCTATGTACATTTGCACTCATTATTCCTCATACCTGAAAGCACTCCCTCCATATCTCTGGCTGTTGGATTCATTCTCTTCCTCCAAGGAATAGCTAAGACACCACCTCCTCCACAAATAGTGACCCTCCCTTTCTCCTTTCCATTAAAAGAGATCCCCTTCTTGAATCTCAAAAGAAATTATCCCCTTTCTCACATCACTGTAATCTCTATTTACTTAATCATATTCAACAGTGATATATATATATATATGTCTCTTTCCTTTACTAGGTTTATAAATGTCTTTAATGCAAGAATTAATGTTAGTTTTCATCTTTGTATCCCCAGTATCTTGCACAGAGTAGGTACTTAACAAGTTTCTGATAATTCAAATACTGAAAAAAGTTCTGATGGCTTTCCACTAGAATTATTCAGAAATTATCCTGAGTGACAAGCCCCAAACTACTTATCCTAATTAACATTACAGGTGTAGTTCCCGCAGGACAAGCACATCAAATATTCTACTCCAGCTGTTCAAAGGGAAATCCTTTATTACCTCCAAATGACAGACCACTTAGCCTGCCAAATATTTCTTCCAACTCCTATACCAGCTTTAGCCTCAAAAATTACAGAAATGAATCTCCTAAAATATTGTCTTACATGACGTGTGAATAAGATTCAGGTATAATCCATTGCTGGTCACAGTTATACCTTGATATAGCTCATCAAGAAAGCTATCAAGGATAACTTGAGACTATTTGCCATGTTTACTGCTCTAACATATGTGTTTGCTTCATTAGGCAAGCAAGAAGCATCTGTATGTCTGTATCACCTCAATAAAGCTCCTAGGATACAGGCTTTTGCAGGGCCTATGGCTAAAAACAGAATCAATAAAAATGGTCTCATGACAGAGGCAATCAGAATCTTGGGGTCTCAGTATTTCTTTCCTAATTAATATTTAAACCATCAATTGATCAATCAAGGATGAAAGGAGGAGGGGAATGAGCATTTACGCAGCCTCTATTATATATTAGGCACAGTGCTAAGCACTTTACAAATATTATCTCATTTGAAACTCACAACAATCACTCATTTGTTTGAGGTCAAATTTGAACTTAAGTCTTCCTGACCCGAGGCTGAATGTTCTCTCCACTTTACCACTTAGCGGTCTTTACATCAGTCAAATCAAAGTCAACAAGGATTTAATAAGGATTTCCCATGTGCTAAGCGCTGTGCCAAATGTTGGGGATGCAATTAAAGCAAAAACAGCCCCTGCTCTCAAGGAGCTCATATCACATCTCCCTAATGGGGGAGACAATATGTATATAAACATACAAGATACATACAGAGTAGATGCAACTGGGAGGACCAGGAAAGGCTTCTCAGAAGGTGATGCTTGAGGTGAGTCTTGAAGGATAACCTGGATTCTAACAGGTGAGGAAAAAGAGGTGTGGAGGACAGCCAGTGCATGGGCTGGGACAAAAGATGGAGTATCATGTACAAGGAACAGCAAATGGGTCAATATGGCTGGATTGCAGAGTGCATGGACGTGAATAAATAACTTGGTAGAGCTATTAGATGAATTAGATTCATGATGTAGGAAACAACAAGCAAAAAAAGCATTTTTCTTTATGCTGATGGTATGGTCTTATCATCCTTTGTTAGGTAAAGTCTTAAGGAGCAATTGGACCTTGGTTAGTTGTTGCAAAAAAAAAAAAAGCTACTCAACTTCAATTACACTAAAATTAGTTTTTGTATTTGGTAAGCATTCACCCACATTTGAAGGACCAAATAATTTCATCCTAAAGGCCAATTTATTCAGCTACTTAGAGGTATGTGTTTCAGCTAACTCAGTCCACAAAGTCATCAGGAAGCAGTTCTTAAAATGCCAGAGGTCAAATCAAAGTTATTTTTTGGTAATTGGTTGGTAATATGTCTCCAATCCTTTAAGGATCCTTAATTTTCTTGACATGAATCTGCCAACTAGGGCAGACTGCAAATTCTCTATAACTTAATATGTGGCTTTTGTGAGTTGTTATAGCCAAAAAATCCATCCCCTTGCAGCCAATCTAGTTATGAGCCCTTTTGTACTTAGCTAGACTGGTCCACAGAAACAGACTTGCCAGTCCATCCCTGGGACCATTTTCAAAGCATTTCCAGCTTGGCAGTACCTGCTGGTTCTTGTCTTTTGGCATAACCTCTGAGAATCATAGTTCATCTCCACATCACAATCAGGCATTTGGGGAAGGCAACTGACACTTGTCCTAAATTTTTTTCTAGCTCAAAATTCTTCAATCAATGTGCCACTGATTTCACTGTTCTCTTTTATGTCTTCTAGCATCTAAAATGTCTGACTCTCACTTTAACCGACAACAAAGTCTGTCTCTAGGCAAATCATGAATTTTCTATGATCCAAGGCCAAAGGCTTGTTTAATAAATCCAGTAATCTCACAGCCAGTCCAACAAACGTTTTAACTATCAAATCCATGATTTTCTAAGTTGGATCCCTAAATGCCTTTACTGATTTTTTATTCTTAAGTTATACATGCAGTCTTTATGAATGAGCAATAGAAAATCCCTCTATTTGAAGGGCCTTTTTAGTCTTTAGCAAAACCGTAGTTGAAGATTTCACCTAGTGTTCTTTATTTACTGCTAATACAATATATTCCTGCTTAAATTTAGTTACAGGAAAAAGTTCCTACCAATAATAAACTGCCTTTTGGGAGAATATGAAAACTATATAGCTCTATTTGTTTCCCTTTTTGTCTTGGCTCACAGGAGACTTAATAACCCAATTTAGTGCTCTGATGTAGTAATCAGCTCATCTCAGGTGACTGGTAATATCTACTCACCTTCCTTAGATGGACTCTATTCAATTGCTTTCTATATTATCCAGTTCCATCCTATCTCATATTAAGTTCATCTTATCAGTTAGGAAATTATGTCAAACTCTTTTGAAAGTAGACAAGGTAATCATATTCAATAAAAATAGTTTCTATCTTTGGAAAATTTGCATTTCTTAAGTACTTGAATGCTAATTCTTACTTGAAATTCTTTCCTACATATTTATCCAAATAGCAAGAAAGTCAGTGGGTCAAAAGAAAATGGAGCTAGCAGATACCAAGGCTGCCTGGGACTCCAAAACCCAACTGTCAGTGCCCAGGCCTCCATGCCATTTAGCAATTAACCTGCATATCTACATGTCAGAGGAGGGATGAGGGATCACACTACATCAATATGAAATTTTAGGATGGCAAACTCAAACAGTATATAGGCGAGCTTTAGAGGGAGAGAGACCGGAAAGACAGAAGGTAGATGGAAGTCAAATCAGTGAAGAGAAAAAGAAAGAGAATACACTCAAGCATTGGAGAGAACATTGAGAAAATCTGCTGATGGCATTCCCTGCAGATTCATGTTATCAGATTTAATTGGGCCTTCACTGCAATAACTCTAACTTTCTTTTGATCTCTTATATAGTCCTGTTAAATTTCCCACAGTGATGATTCCAGACTTTTTGCACAAGCCCTAACCCCAACTGTTCTTTCCTCACTCATCAGGAGGTTTCACTTTCTACTTTACACTAAGTTGGAGGCCAGTGGATATGTGTCCTTATTTGCCCTCCTTCATAATTCAAAATTTCTCCATCTCTTCAACCGTCATTTCTCTTTTTGTCCTCCTGTCTCAGAGGAAGGAGTGGGTCTCTTCTCCTTTCTAGGCAAACCACTCCATTTTGCTTTTAATCCTATATTCCCTGCCTCTTTGATAACCCTGCTCCATCAATAATTCCTTCCCTCTTGCTAATCTTTAATCTTTTTAATCTCACCCTCTCTATTAGTTTTTTCCTCTCAATATATAAACATGCTCAAGTCTTCCCATCCTAAAATAAAAGTTCCTGATATTCCCTATTCCTTTCACTGCCAAACATTTGAAAGAGTATTTATTCTACACCTATTTTTAGTATTCACTTCTTAGTGAAGTGCATTCACTTCTTAACATCTGATATATCTTTCTAACTAGGCTGATCTCCTACACTGGCTCCTCGAGTCGGGGCGGGAAAGGGTGAGACAAAGGACAAGACTCTTATTTATCTTTGTATTTCACATGATGCCTTTGTCTCATAATTGTTTGTTGAATAAATCACATTTCACATAACATAAACCAAAAAGGAATGCATCCCACTCCCAACAACTATCTCCTTCCTTTTACTGGGGGCTCAGATGCAAAGAAGGCATAGCAACATGAACAGCTAAGGAAAACGAATCAAGATTACAGAGAAAGGCAGAGAGTTTTCAAGGAAAAGACTTTAGGGGCCATCTAGTCCAGTCTCCTCATTTTACAGGCAAGGAAACTGAGGCTGAGAGAATTGGCAGTTAAAATCCAATACACACTTGAGGTGGATAGAGACATTATCCCTCTCCTCTACTCCCTTTTGGCCTAAAATTGGCTCTGTTATGGGACTGGTAAAAAAGACAACATATGTGACCTCTCTGCTATTCTTTGGTTTACTGACAGAGATGAGAGCACTGCTGCTAGTACTAGAAAATTATTGGTAACTGTTACTAGATTATTGCTGGGGTGTTGCTTTTCCCATTTTGATTTTTTTCTTCTTTATTGGCAAGGGAAATGTAATCACCTTTTAAAGAAGAGTAACCAATGCACACAAAAGTAGTGAGTGATTCACATCAAACTGGAGCAAGGGCTAGGTAGTGAATTCTTTTCTTCCCCTACCATCAATAAACATTTAAGATGTCATCTACCTATGCAATGAGCTAGTCAATTCAATGCAGTGAAAATACCTCGAACCAAATGCTTTTTCAATCAATCTATAATCACCACCAGCATCAGGGTTCTTGTAAAGGTTTGTTTCTATTGTAGAAATAAATCAGTTATTCATAATTAAATTTCCAGGTGGCAGAAAACTGACAGATCTTGAGATCAATTGAATTTTGTCTCAAATAACAGTTGAATGTTCCAGAGAAAAATGGAAAGTCTCAAGTTTTGCAACTACAGGGAGAAAAATCTTATGATGAGTTTATGAAGATTATGCCTAGAAAGGTAGTAGGTTTTATCACACTTTGTGTAAATTTCAGCCTGATTGGTACAGTAGAAAGACTGATAGATTTGGAATCAGAAGACTATGTTGATTATGCCTAGAAAGGTAGTAGGTTTTATCACACTTTGTGTAAATTTCAGCCTGATTGGTACAGTAGAAAGACTGATAGATTTGGAATCAGAAGACTTGGGTTTGGCAAGCAGGAAAGAGGGAGAGAATTAGGGGTGAAGGAAAGAATAGAGGAAGTTGTGTGTATCCACATATATATCTACACACTTTACCTAATAAAAACTTTTCACTTGTGTGACCTTGATAAAGTTACTTAAACTCTCTAGACTCCAGTTTCATAATCTGCAAAATAAGGGGATTGGTTAGATAACCTCTACCATCTCTTCCAGTTCTAAATGCACAATTCTGGGGTCCAAGGCTATTACACAGCTCTGATTGGAAGCCCATGTTTCTTCAGATAACTCGAACACTGTTCTCCTAGCAATAATATTCTCAGGCTATGCCCAAATTATTTTGTTCAATACTTAAGATTCTTCTACTTTCTTTTTTTAGAGAAAAAAAGTGCAAAGACCTAACAAATTGCAGGGGTTACTCAGGAAGAGAAATCAAAAAGCGATTCCATTTTCTTGACTACATATTCTCCTGACAAGCTATAAAAGAAATAAGACAAGAGTTGAAGGGGAAAAACTGGGGAGAAGGAGAGATGAAAAGGGAACCGAGGAAGGGATAGGTGAATTGAAATGTTTATGTAAGACAATTTTGTACTGTATATATTAAATACATACACATAAGTATATACATGCTATATACAAATTATACCTATAAACATACACAAGTATCCTTTATGTAATAAGTTTTTTCCCCCTAAAAAGCTGCAAATCAGGCATTCTTAATCTTTTGTGTATAATGGAGCCCTTTGGTAGTCTAAGGAAGGACCTCTCTCAGAATAATGTTTTTAAATGCATATAGGATGACAAAGGAAGTGAAAAATGGTTAGTGAAAAATGGTTAGTGAAAAATAAAGATGGCCTTCCCCTCTCCTCTTCTCCCCTCCCCCCACATCTAAGTTCATAGCCCCCTGAGAGCTATCCACATGCTTTAGTGATCCATGGACCGTGGGTTAAGAACCCCTATTGCAAAGTAAAATATTGTCAACCAGCACCCCAATACTTCAAAGATCTATGACATGTGTACCTATTCCTCTCAACTACGATGGCAACCTTTCAACACCTTAGTAAATCGTCTTAATGAGATGACATGGCTGGAAAATGTGTCACCTGACAGTCAACCCAGTGATAAGCTTCTCCTAACTTGACTAAGCTGGCCTTTGAACAACAGACATTCAGTCCACTTGCTGGATTGTACTTGAAGCCTCCCAGCTTCGGAGGCTTTGCAAGGACTAGCCTGCTACTGGCTCAGACATAAAGAGACACCACACCATACAGAGACAACACACCATACAGAGACAACAGAGTGGAAAGTTGTAAACAAAAATATTTTGAATGTACTAGAGAAGTTCTCTACTTAAAGGAACTTTGGAATGATTCTATTTATAATGTGAATTATAAAACTGCTCTCAATTTTTTTCTGTTTGGAATTTGGATTATTTGCATATCACACTTATGCCTGGCAACACCTTTGTGACAGAAAGGATATAGATACCAGTTACTAGGTTTAGGAAACAGGAAAGGGGCAGGCAAAAAGACTATGAGTCTAAGTGGAAATGAGGCACTTAGAGATAGTTTTCATTAGAGCATTGGACTTGGGAGTCAAGAAGTACTGCATTCAAATCCAGATTCAGACATTTACTAAGTTTATGAACCTAGGCAAGTCACATAATCTCTTTATGACTCAGTTTTCTCATCTGTAAAATGGGGATAATAATAGCGCCATCTCCCAGGGTTGCTGTGAAGATAAAATGAAATAATATTTGTAAAGTGCTTTGCAAACCTTAAAGCACTACATAAATGTTAGATATTGTTGTTATTATTATTGCTATTACTGTTGTTGTTACTATTATTGTTATTATTGGCTTTTAATTCCACAGAACTTTAATACAACTTTCTTTGATCATCTTACTGAAGTGGCTAAGATTCACAGAATTCCAACTACCCAAGCAATCACTGGAAATAACATAGCTGACTGAATAAAATTTAAGAAGGCATTAGTGTTGCCTGGAAAGTATTTTTTGATTAAAAAAAAATTTAGAAGGCATCCCTTGGCCAGGAGGTAAAGGTGGGGAAAGGCAGGGGGAGGGAGGGAAGTAGTCTCTGATTTCAAACTCAAGTCAGGAAAAATCAATCAAGATTACTAAGTGGAAGGCAAATGCTTATACACTGATAAAATTTGAGATACATCATTAAAAGGAAGGGGAAAAAAATCAATCAATCAAGAAAATCAAGTTTAAAGATGGTAATTTTAAAAGGCTTGGGAAACTAGGAGCAAGACAGCCCTCACCCTTCCCACTCCTACCAACATGAAGAGACCAAGAACAAAAGTGTTCAGGAAAGTTCCATGTCCCTTAGGGAGGTCAT
Organism: Vombatus ursinus; assembly: GCF_900497805.2. NCBI lineage: Eukaryota > Metazoa > Chordata > Mammalia > Diprotodontia > Vombatidae > Vombatus > Vombatus ursinus. Next base: position 9,497,466 of record NW_020954719.1, on the reverse strand, counting down.
ATGTTCACTAAGCATAGAAACAGAAGAAAATGATACCAACACACAGGAAGAAGTAAATTTGGTTGACTAATATGGCTAACAGAAAGATTTTAGCAAAGCCAAAGTACTCTAAGACATGAAAAATTTAGATTGAGAGAATCACAAAGTCAAGTAGCAGGCTGAGACTCAGCAGACTTAGGAGGAAAGGTGAAAAGAGCTCCTTCTTTAGCTCAGAGAAGGATGAGGCTCTATCAAGGAGGGTTTGAGCCTGGCAATCTTACTTAAGTGCTTTCTAGCTTCAGGAGTCTTTGACTGGGGGGCTAATTTTTCTGTTTTCTAGACAGATGCCAGGCTGAAAGGAAATCCTAGATTGCTAGGATTTGTACAAATGCTAGAAAGACATGATACACAGGATCAATAAAAGTTTGAAATTAAAATTTTAGAAAGCAGAGATTTCTTTAAAAAAAAAGAAAAAAGAAAAAAGCAAAGCAAAACAAAAAAACTAGTGAAAAACCTGGGGCTTGAAAGTACAATGGATTGGTTACTTCTGAGTACATTTTTCATTGCAATAATAAGGAAAAAGGTAGAAGCCAAATGTTCTTTCATTCAAAACTGCCTCCATAGCACAGCTCTACCAGCATCATATCTCCCCTAGCCAACAAGTAAAACTGGTCAGGGATTCTGAGGTCTGTATTCTCTGGCACCACTTAACAGCCTCCACTGCCCAGACACATTGCTAAGGTGTTGTAAACTGAAAGCAGGAGCAGAAGGGTTGGAAAACCAGTGAAATGGTGCACAAAGGAAAGCTGGACTCCAGAGATGGGGAGACAGACAGAGAGGAGAGAGGAAGAGAAGGGGGGGAAAGGGAGGGAGGGAGGGAGGAGAGAGGGAGCGAAAGAGAACGAGAAAGAGAGAGAGAGAGAGGAGAAGAAGAAAAAAAAGAAGAAGAGGAGGAGGAGGAGGAAGAGGAGAGGAGAAGAGGAAAGAGGGAGGGAGGGAAAGAGGGAGAGAGAGAAAAAAGATATGAGAGAGAGAGAGAGAGAATGAGACATTCAGGCATTCTAAATAAATGTCAGGCAGAAAAAGAAATCTGATAAAAGTTATAGAATTGAAAATCTTCACATTGATTGTCAAGAAACTTTTTTTTTGCTCCATGATCACCTACTTTATCCAACAACACAGAAGGAAAACTCAAAGGTATTTTCATATTCATAACCCAAATTCAAAATTAAGTTTTTAAAAAGTGAGAATCCAAGAATCTAGGAGTTGAAAGGAACCTTGCTAGCTAACTAAGAACTAGAAATTTAATCCCTATTTGAAGTCCTCCAAGGAGGGGGAGCCCACTGCCTTCCAAGGTACCCAGTCTACTTCTGGACAGCTCTAACTATTAGGAAGGCTGTCCTTAACCTCAAGCCTAAATCGACATCTTTCCTGGCTCTGCACTCTATATCCAAAGGGAACATGTCACGGGCCAGCCTTTCAAATACCTGAAGCCGGCTCTCACATTCTGAGCTTCCTCTTCTTCAGGCTCAACATCTCTACCTCCTTCATTTAATTCTTATGACATGGACGCAAAGATTTTGATCATCTAGGTGGCCTTCCTCTGGATATTTTCCAAATGATCAATATCCTTCTTAGACTGTGGTACCAGAACTAAACACAATCCTCCAGATAGACGTGATGAGGGCAGAGTACAGGGAGACTAGCACCTCCCCGCTCCTGGAAGCCGTGTTTCCCAATGCAGCCAACATTTTACATCCAGGGTTCCTTTATATAGGGAGCTTTTATAGTGCATTTAAAACAATTTGTTTTAATACCTTCCTCTCCAGTGCCTCCTAAAAACTCCAGATCTTTTCTAGAACCATGCCTCCTCCCCTTATATTTATGAAATTGATTTCTTGAATCCAAGAGTAAAACTTTATATTTATCCCTATCAAATTTCACTTTAACTGATCCAACTCAATGCTCTAACCTGTCCCCTCCAAACTTTATGTCATCTGAAAATTTGATAAGTGTATCATCTATTTCTTTATCCAAGTCATTGATAAAAAAAATTGAGTAGCACAGAAGTATTATTTAATATATCAAGCAAATCCAGATCCCACCCCTTCCCTGCTGACAATGACCCATTACCACAGATATCTAACCCATTCTGAATCTGTCTAATTAGGTTTATTATCTAATCCACAGGTCACCTTTCTCCACAAGAACTACATGACAATACTTTACCAAAAGCTTTACTAAAACATCAATAAACTTCAATTTCTCTCATCTACCAATTTAGTAATTTTACCAAAAAAGAAAATCAGGCTAGTTTGGCATGAGCTATTCTTGAGGAAGACATGATGACTCTGTGTAATCACCATTTCCCTTTCTTATTGTTTGCCAAGCATCTATCACATACATAAGAACCAGGAGAAAGACAACATTTTCCCATCTTTTCCAACCTGTGACAAAGAGGTTAAGATGCCTTCCCATTCCCATTCCCATACACCTGTTAGTCCTGCCTCCAACCCAGAAATGGGTGTCCAAGGCTTTTCTTCCTCCAACTCACTTTCTGTGTCAAATAGTATGGATCAAAGTCCTCCAGTGGTACAGCAACAAGGCCTTGTGGGATATCCCCATAGATGAAAGGCAAACTCTTTCCTGCCTCCAAGTCACTGTTTGGCTTGGGCTTGCTGTCCTCGTCATCATCCCGGTGACTACCATCCTGCTTTGGTGGCTTCTTGATCTTGTTCTCAGCAATTCGCTTCTCAATGTTAGCCAAGGACTCAGGGGTGAAAGGCTTGAAACTATCAGGGCCTGGTGGTGCAAGCAGCTGAGCTGCCATCTTCTCATCCTGCGGCAGCTTTGTTCGTTAGTTATATTGCATTCAGGACAGGTCAACTCTGGAAAGAAACAGGAACACAGACAACATTAATCAATCATTGAATCCAAACGAGGCCAAACAAAAGCATCTTATTCTCAACTTACATCCATACCCTTTGCAACCTGAGAATAGTGGCTTATGTCCCTTACAGTTACTTTTCTCTTCTATTAACTTGTGGCAATTATTGGAAATAGCTTCTGATTCAAAACTTTTAACTGTTAACCTATGATGATGCTGAGACACTAGAGTTATCCCTTTCACATTGTTAGGGGTGTGGCACCTCCACAAACTGGAAAATCCTCATAAATTTTTTGGCTCTCCTTTCATACCAGAGAAGAAATCTGAATTTTTTCTTTTTCTTTTATGAAGTGTAAACAGTACCTTACTGTGAAATTTGGTTTGATATTACAATACTATACATATATTTTATGCATTTTTTTTAAGGCAATTGGGGTTAAGTGACTTGCCCAGGGTCACACAGCTAGTGTCAAGTGTTTAGTCTGAGGCTGGATTTGAACTCAGGTTCTCCTGATTTCAGGGCCGGTGCTCTATCCACTGTACCACCTAGCTGCTCCTTATTTTATGCATTTCTGAGTTTCTAAACTTTTTCTGGGTCATCTGCGGGTCTTCACATGTTGTCTGCAGTTTCTACAAAACTCCCCCAAAATTCCCATTTAATTTCTTATGCCAACCTGCAATATATCAAAACCATTGTGGGGAATGTCATGATGTAGAAAGGATTTCTGTACTACCTTTGGGTCTTATTTCTGAAACTCTACACTTAACTGGTTGTGAAATGTTGAGTCGGCTCCGACCCTTGACATGGTCCCCAGGCATCCACATGACGAAGATGTGTTATTATTTTTCTGTTTTCTTAACAAATGATGAAAGGTAAGAGGAAACTTGCTTATTTGGAATGCAATTACTATTGAATTTATCTAGATGGATGTATACAAGACTAGAAATTCCTGCATATAGGGCTCTTGGCAAGCATCCCTAAGCAAGAAGACTTGTCTTATACACATCAAAAAAAGATGAAAGGAATGCATGATCCATGATGGCTTGGAACCTTTCCTTCTAATCTATGGAACCTGATCCATCCTTCAAAGCTTTTAAACAACTATAATATCAATGTGCAGAACTGTGGTACTTATGAAACTGTCCTTTAAGGATGATTGATTAAAAAAAAAATCAAGATAAATAATACCAAGAGTCAATCTCTGGTAAATAAAAGATTAAAGGCTATGAACAATTTTAAAAATAATTGCAAATTAGAAATGATCACATTGAAAGCACAGTCCAAATTAATAATAAACAATTATAACAAATTAATTATTAATAATATTAAATTATAATAAAGAAAATAATAAATAACAATAAAAAATTAATAATAAAGAAAAAAGCAAACTAAAACAGCTCTGGGCTATACATATATAGCAAATTTGTCAGAGCTGACAAAAGATAGGCACAATTAATGTTGGGGGGCAGATGTGGGAAATCATTCATACTGATGCCTACTGTGGGTGTAGCTATGAAAGAGTCCAACCATTTTGGAATATACTTTGGAATCATGCAATAAATATCGCTACAAACTGTCTACTCTTTTTGATCCAACAATCCCATTACTTGCCATATACCTCAACAAAATCAAAGATGCAAAGGCCCAGTATAGACAAAAAACAGCATTCTATGTAGGAGCAAAAGGCTAGAGAATTTGATTGAGGAAAGGCTAGAAAAATGCTGTTATATTAATGTAATGGAATATTATTGTGCAACAAGAACTGAGGATCATGAGGGGTTTAGAGAAATATAGGAAGACTTCAGCGAACAGAGTGAAAAAAAATCAGGACCAAGAGGACAATATACACAATGACTACAATAATATAAATGTAAAGATCACTAACAAAAGAAGTTAAATTCCAAGCAACTGAAAAGCAATGAAGGAACTAGAGAACAGACAACAAAATATGTTTCCTCCCTCATGGCAGAGAGGTGGGGAACAACAAGGACAAAATGCTGTACAGGTTATCATACACTATCTTATCACTGTATCAGGTCTGCTTAACTATTTTTCTTTTGTTCCAAGGGGAGGACTCAGTCTGAGGGGGCAAAATGAAATTCTTAAGATTTAGAGACAAAAGTCATCAATAAAACTTTCTCTTTTTGAGATAACTGGTGACCCAGTAGATGGAACTTTGGGCCTGGAGTGAAGAAGACATAAGTTCAAATCAGCCATAGACACTTTCTAGCTATATGACTTTGGGTAAATCACTTAATCTGTTAGCTTCATCAGTTTCTTCATTTGTAAAATTAGGATAATAATAGCCCCTATGTCTCAGGGTTGTTATGCGAATCAAATGAGCTACTGGTTTAAAAACAAAAGAAAAGAACAGAATGCTATATAAATGCTTATTCCCTTCTTTTCCCTCCCTTCCCTTATTCCCTTTTAAGTCATAGGACAGAGAACTGATTAGAAATGAGTAGCAGTTGATAAAATCTTAACTATCCACTAAAAGGGATAAGAAAATTCTAGTTGAAGGATTTAAATTCCCTTCAAAATCAGTTACTCACTTATCTGTGCATTCCATAAAGTAAGTATCTCAGGGTTTTTTATGCATTCCAGGCACCATATCCACCAACCATTTAACATGGGTTAAATCTAGCACACCGATGTTAGGTCCATCTGGATTTTGTATACAAAGCTAGCACTGGAAAGCTAATTGCAAGCTTCTTTCTTCAGCTGGCCAAAAGACACATAGATTTCATCAAAGTCAAATGAAAAGGAACAAATGAACTTTCTGAGGTGCAAATAAGAGGGGAAAAAGTGAAAGGAAAAAATAATACTTTAACAGAAATTGTCAATAAAGTATGTGCATAAAAGGAGAAAAAAAACAAAAAGAAAAAATCATCAAAGGAGTCAAGGAACTAGGGTCTCTTGAATTACTAGTATTTCTTTTTTGAGAGGCAGCATGGCTTTAGTGGATAGAGAACTGGCATAGAAGCAGGAAAATCTGGGTTCAAGACCTACCTCTGAAACACACTGGCCAAGACACGTAACCTCTAAGACAACTCTCCAATACTTGTAAGTTGTAGAAAACATGCTTTGGAAGTTCCCTCTGCCAATGACATCACAGATCTAACCACTAACTCCCATAATCAATTTACTCTCTGCTAGGAATTACATAGAATGGACAAAAGTTTCCAGCTCATAAGGTATGTCCATTCTAAATTCTGAGGGGACATATAAAATGATCCAGAAAGTGGGGAATGGTCAGCTTTGCAGAACTTCTGTGAGCAAGCCACTGTCCTTTCCTGGGATTCCATTTCCTCAAAAGACACTCCACATAGTATAATGAAAGCATGCAGAACTTATATAGCCAGTTATAGCCAGTAACTCATTAAATTCATCCAAGACTGACACACAGTTGATTCATTCAATCCTGAATTGTTACTTTCCAAGTTCTAGCTTCAAAAAAGGAAATAAACTCCTTAGGACATGGGACATAAGAAAGTTTAAGAAATAAAGGTGTAAGAAATAGCTGCTATCATATTTAAGTCTTTTGCCTGAGGAAAAATGTCACTTTGGCCATATATAGCATTATTATGTAAGAGTATGAGTCCATTGAGCCAAACAATCAAGTTGCCCCACCACACTTAAAGTGGCAGGTTGCTATGCCCTGATACCTTTATCAAGTTAGAACACACCTCAACTGAATTAGTTAGAGCTGGAAGAGCCTTCAGAGATAATTTAGACCATTCTCCACCTTTTACAGATGAGGAACCTAAGGTATGGTAGTGGGGGATGGGGAGAGAAGTGACTTGTCCAAGGTCACAGCGGTAGTAACTGGCAGTGATCTTCCAGTGCAAGTTTCAATGGAGGCTCCAACAAGAATTTAAAGAGAACAGGGGAGAAAGAGACAAGGAATGGATAAGCCAAAATCCCCATCTAAAAAGTAAGTAAAAATGAACCTATGATAGCGTATTAATTTCTAAACATCTTTGAAAAGCCTAATCTCTATTCAAATACATGATTGTGTATACCCAATGATCCTAAATTACTTACAAAAATGGCTAAATATCAAAATTGTGCAAAAGAAAGACCCGAACTTGGAATGACAGAACTTGAAATCAAATTAATTCTAGTTCTGCCATTTACTACCTGTGTCCTTGGACAAATCATTTGATCTCCCTGGGTCTCAGCCTTCCAATTTGCAACAACAACAAAAAAAAGTCAAACTAGAAGACTTCTGGGATTCCTTCCAGCTTGAGATCTATGATCCTCGGGGAACCAATACTCAATCTCTCCAAAATTAAATTCAATGACCATGTATGAGCACAAGCAAGAGCACTAAATTATCAAGCCTGAGGATTTCCCCTTTCCCCACTCCCCACAGCTTCTGCCTGATGGAACTCTACTCACCCTTTAAAGCTCAGATCAAATGTCACCTCCTTGATGAAGCCATCCCTGACCAAAAACTCCCCAACACACCCCACCACAGGCAGTATGATCTTTCCCCTCTCAGACATATCTAGAATAGGCCTTGGAGATCTAGGCTAACTCTTTCATTTTAAAGATGGGGAAACTGAGGTACATAGAGATTAAGTGACTTTCCCGAGATTGCACAACCATCTTCGATGTCTTGATGTATTCTGTACCTCTCTTACTTAAGGATACATTCTAGCTGTTTGTTTATATGTCCTATCGCCATTCTGGGCTAACACCCTTAAAAGGAGTCATGTCTCATTTAATCTTTGTCTCTCCTCTTGCCCTTAGCACAATGCTCTTCATGGAGCAGGTTCTAAATAAATGTGTGATGAATGAAGGAATAAATAAAGATTTTATTGGCAGCTCACCAGAAAGGAGCCTGTGGGACTGTGCTTGTTTTGTTTTTGGTTTTGTTTTTTTGCAGTGAGTTTCCATTGGTTTGGGGAAATTTTTCTGGTATCTTTTTGTTTTTTTAAGTCTGATATTATGAAGTATGTCTGTAGAGCAGAGTTTCTAGAACTAGGAGCTCTTTCTAGTGCACTGAGTTTATGGCAGCCTCCCTTCCATAGATTCAAGAGTCACAAATGATTAAAGAATTGGGGAAGAAATACCAAAAAAAAAATACTAGGAACTCAAATAGACCTGTCAAATTTCAATCATCTTCTAAGGAGATTATCCAAAGGGTAATCCTCTCATACTCAACCAATTCATGAGTTTCCTCTAGAGAAGCCAATACTATTAGTTTACTTTATCGATCAACCAACCAACCAACAAGAATCTATTAAATGTCTACTATGAGCCAGTTGGGGATACAAAGACAAAATGACAGAGTGCGTGTCTCCAAGGAGTTTATAATTCTGTCAGACACACAATATGTATGTAGATTGGACCTGTGATTTCATTCAAGTAGGGAATTCTTGGGTTGGGAGTTGGAAGACTTCCGATTTGGTTGGCATGTTCTCTTTCACAGGTATAGTCTTAGAGAACTGCCTAGCTGAGAAGTTGTGTTTGGGAAATCTTCAGACAAAACATGGGTACCTACTAGTCACATATATGACAGACAGGCTTCTTCTTTACAGGGGAAGGGAATAAGCATTTATTAAGCACCTACTATGTGTCAGGCACTGTGCTAAAAAGCTTTTACAAATATCAGACCTGACCTCTGAGGTCCCTTTTAACCTTGTTGTTTTCTGATTTCCTGAGTGAATTCCAGGTATGGGAAACAAATGGAGCAAATGCATAGAGTGTCACGTAGGAGAACAATAAGACTTTAATGACTCAGGACTGCACAACTCTGCCTCACTTCAATCCACTTCATGTTCAAGTCAAGACACCATCCGTGATGTCACTGGTCTTCTTCAAAAACAAAGGACCGACAACAACAACAACAATAGAGGGGTAGAAGCTGAACCTGGGTCTTCTTGGCTTTGAGGCCCATTCTCTCTCCACTATGCTATGACAGAGCTTCTCTGTACATGATAACAACCACCATCACCACCGCAATAATAATGATAGCTACTATTTACACAGCAATTTAAAGTTTACAAAGATCTTTACAAACATCTCATTTTATCCTCACAACTACTCTGGGAGGTGGCTGCTATTATTATTCACAATTTTATAGATGAAGAAATTGAGGCAGAAAGAGGTTAAATGACTTGCCCTCATACATAAATAAGTATATTCAAAATACATGCAATATAAATACCAGGTAAATGAAGGGGGGAGGGTAAGGGTTGAAATCCCTGGGAGCTGGGGGATTTGTATAGTACTTTATGGGCACAAAGAACTTTTCAGTAGTGTCTCATTCTTCATGACCCCATTTTGGGTTTTCTTGGCAAAGATACTGGAATGGTTTGCCATTTCCTTCTCCAGCTCATTTTACAGATGAGGAAACTGAGGCAAACAGGGTTAAGTGACTTGCCCAGTGTCACACAGCTACTAAGTGTCTGAGGCCAGAATAAAACTCAGGTATTCCTGACCCCAGGCCCAACACTATCCACTGTACCATGTAGTTTCTTCACAAAGAACTTTACATACATTAATTTATCATTTCATTTAAGCAACCCTGTAAGGTAGATAGTGAAAATATTATCATTCTCATTTGACATTGCAAGGACACTGAAGCAAAGAGTTCAACAACTTGCGCAAAGTCATTAAATGGATAAATTTGAACTTGACTCTATGCCTTGTGACTTCAAATCTAAGTACACCATCTGTCAACCTATGTCAGAGACCCAGATTGAGTACAGAGAAGGATGGATGCTCAGAGATGTGTGTGTGTGTGTGTGTGTGTGTGTGTGTGTGTGTGTGTGTGTGCTCTGCAGCATTATGCTTGAATGATGAATCACATATCAGATTCAGATAGGCCAGTTGTGATCACATACAGTTTCACACAACCTTCTAAGCCATCTTTTCATCTCCACTCTCCCCACTCCAATCTGTCCTTTATACCATTAGCTGATTAATCTTGCTTATAGCAGATCTGGTCGTGCTCAGAACTCTCCAATGCAAAATTCTTCCTATCACATAAAAACTAAGGTTCACACTCCCTAATCTGATACATATCAACACTCAATCTCTTCCACAGTTTGAGTCATCCTCCGTCTTTATCTCATACTACTCTCTTACACATATTCTCCTCTCCCACCAAACAGAATTACCTCTCCTCCACACATATTCCATGTTGGGGGGGAGGCGGATCCTGTACTCTGTATTTTTGTTACTAGTCTTCAGAAACCTACCATATTAATTCTGATTATTCTCAATTCAAACATTTGTATGCTTAGAGACCACTACTAGAATCTTTTCATGCCTTCACCCATTTCTCTAATACAAGACATTTTGAAGTCACAATTTTTTTGGTGATTCTTTGGTTTGTTGTTTTTTACGACTATACAAAAGCAAGATGTAGTGCTTTCACAAAGTGGGTACTTAAGAAATGTTTGTTCAGGCAAGATCCCTTATCCAAATACCACATCTTCCAGGTCAGTTCAACAAGAATTTATTTAGCATTTATTACATTCCCTACCATCAAGGAGTTGACATTATCCTGAGGTGAAAAAAAAGAACATATCACAGATTATTGAGTATAAGAGATATAAAAAGTAAATGTAAGGCTCTATTTTGGGGAGAAAGTGCCCTAAACAAAAAGACTTCTTGTAAAATACAGCCCTTGAGTCGAGCCATGAATGGAGTTAGGAGATCTAAGAGGCAGAGGAGAAGAGGAAAAGCATTCCAGGCATGGAGCACAGCCTGGGCAAAGGACCAAAGACAAGAGATGGAATGTTGTGAATGGGAGACAGCAATTAAGCCAGATTGGCCAAAAGAAAGAGGACATGAAGGGGAGCAACATGTAACAAGCCTGAAAGTACACTGCAGCCAGATTGGGACGGGTTTTAAATGTTAACCAGAAGAGTTGGCATTTAACCCTAGGACAGCTGGGAGGTCTTGTCAATATAATGCAAATGACAATACTACCAAATTAATTTGTAGATTCAGTGCCTTATTGATGAAACTACAAATAGCAAAATTCATCTAGAGGAACAAAAGGTCATGAATCTCAAAGGAAAGAATGAGTGGGAATAAAGAAGGTCTAGAAGCAACCAGATTTCAAATTATGCTACAAGGCAATAATCAACAATATTTGGTACTGATTAAAAATAGAAGTCAAATAGTTTAGCTACACAAAACCCAGAAGCAATCAAATGTAGGAGCATAGCATTTGATAAACACAAGAACTCCACCTACTGAGGTAAGAACTTATTATTCATGAAAAATCATTCAGAATGTTAGGAAGCAGTCAGGCAGAAATCAGGTTTGGTCTGACATTTCATACCACATATTAACACAAGCTCCAAATGGTGAACTACATGTCTGATATATAAAAGGACATAGCATAAACAAATTACAAGGCTAGAATTGGAGATCACAACTATAGCTAGGAGAAGACCAAACAAGGCACCAGAGAGGATAACAGGAGATAAAACGGACAATTTTAATGACATTAAATTGAAAAGCTTTTGCACAAAAAACAAAAACAAAACCAATGCTTTTTGAAGTAGAAGAGAAACAGTGAATTGAGAAAAAGATCTTGGTAACGAGTTTTTCTGATGAAGGTCTGATATCTAAGACATACAGGGATCTGATACAAATATGTAAGAACATAATTCATTCCTCATCAACTAAATGATCAAAGGATATGAACAAGCAGTTCTCAAAAGAAGGAAGGTAAGCAATCAGCAACAGCATGGAAAAAAGTATACTAAATCAACTAAAAAAAATGCAAATTAAAACAACTCTGAGAATCCACTACATGTCATCAGATTGGCAAAGATCAGATTGTTGAAGGAGAGACGAGAGGACAGGCCCAAGCACTGCTGATCGAGCTATGAAGTTATCCAACCATTCTGGAAATAAATTTGGAACTATATCCCCAAAGTCCCTAAATTGTGCACACTTTTTAACCACTACCATCAGTAGGCTTATATTGCAAAGAGATAAAAGAAAAAGGAAAAGACCCTTATGCACAAAAGTATGCACAGCAAGACTTTTTGTTATAGCAAAAATTAGAAATAAAGTAGGTATCTACCAACTGGGAAACAGCTAAAGAAATTATGGTATCTGAATGTAATGTAATATTATTGTGCCATAATAAGCAACAAAAAAAGAAGATTCTGAAAAACCTGGAAGAACTCGTATGAACTGGTGATGACTGAAGTGAGCAGAAACTTGAGAACAATTTATTTCATGGCTACACTAATGTAAAGGAAAACAACTGTGAAACATACGACAACCACTCATAGCTCCAGTAGAGCAGTGATGAATCACACTGCCTACCTCTTGACAGAGAGATGACGGACTAGATATATGGAATCATACACACACACACTCACACTCACACACACACACACACACATCTTAAGACAATCCATGTGTGCATTTTTAAAAAAATATAACTATATTTGTTACAAGGGAGGGCTTTCAAGGGGAGGAGCTGGGTAGCAATAGTGATACTTTAAAAAAAAGAACATCAATGAATCAACAACAAAAATAAACAAAGTAAGCAGAAAGACCCTCGAAAGGGAATCAAGGCAGTATTGCAACTACCATGTTAAATTTAAAATATACATTAAAAAAAAAGCTGTACACAACAGAGATTCCTGACTTAACATGAAATCCTCTTCCTGTTCATTCCTGTACAGGGAAATGGTGAAGGCTTGTTAGTGTTTGTCAAGTTTCTAATAACAAAAAAGGAAATTTCAAAAGAAATAAAAACAAAATGAAAATAATCATAGCTCTCAAAGCTCAAGCTTATATAATGGGGAAAAAAAGAGAGGTAAGAATGTGCCTATGTAGATTTTTAAGCAGGTGAGTGACATAGTCAGATGGAGGTCTCGGGTACATCAATTTAGCAGCTGGGTGGAGGGTACTTTGGAGAGGGAAGAGAGCAGTTTGGAAGCTATTATAATAGTCCAGACAAGAGCCAATGAGATTCTCGTCTAGGGTGGTGACCAAAGAAATGAAGAAAAAGTGATGGATGTGAGAGATGTGGACAAAGGATCAACAGTCAATGGATCACATACAGGGTGAGTGACAGTGAAGAGCTGAGGATAACTGAGACTGTGACCCTGGCTGAGTCAAAAAATGGTGGTCCGCTTTATAAGAAACAGGGAAGTTAGGGAAAGGAGGAGATGCGAGGGGAAAGATGATCAGGTATGCTGTAGACATGTTCTGTTTTGAGATGCACAAGGGACATCCAGTTAGAAAGTGTGATTCTCGGACAGCAGTCTAGGGCTCTGTGTGTGTGTGTGTGTGTGTGTGTGTGTGTGTGTGTGTATGTGTCTGGGAATCATCTGCATAGAAGATGGCTGAACCTATGAGAACTGATAAGATCATCAAGAAATACGGTATAGAGAGAGAAAAGAAAGCCTGGTATAGAACGTTACAAATGTTGTCAGAAGAGGTAGGTACATAAAGCTGGTTTTGTGAAACTTTTTTTCTTTGTCTTTTCTAATCTTTGTTACAAGAGAAAGCAGTGGTGGATATATTCAGAAATGAATGTGATGGCATCAATAAAACAAAGAGTAAAAAGAAATAAGAGAACCCAGCACTTATCCCAGAGCCTGACACATAGTAAGTGCTTAATAAATGCTTGTTAACTGACTGATGGAGCACAGGAGAGACTCTTCATGACATTCACAGTTAAGGGTGAGACATGAATGAATGAATGAATGAAGTGGTACTTATTAAGCCTAATAAGTGCATGCTATATGCGATGAACTGGGAATACAAAGAGAAAAGCAAGAATGTCCCTGCTCTCAAGAAGCTCACATTATAACAGGAAGAAACAACACATAACAGGAGATTTCTGCAAAGCATCTGCATTTTTTTCCAACGTCATTTCCACTGAATGAACCATATCCACATCTGATGTTGAACCACTTGAAAGTGCCAAGGACTTTAGTGGGGAGCACTTTATTTTCCAAGTTTTCAGTTTCTGGGGGCTGTGGAAGAGACAAGAGCAGCAGCATACACACAGAAGCAGTCACCAGGTCTCAGCTCCACAAGGACTAATTCCCTGGATGATGGCAGCTGGGCTGGGAGCAGGACCAGTGGTCTGGAAGACACACTGTTATTCCTGGTCTTTGGGACCAGGGTCCCAGGATGTCTCTGTCCAAGTCTGAGGGGAAGTGGTGATTGGATGGGGGTAGCAGTGGTTGGACTCAGCTGACATATGCTGCATCCTCTCTCACCCTCAGGGACACCTGACTGCTTCAACTAGGCTGGCCTGTCTGTCCCTGTCAACAGCAAGTGGTAAGAAAACTCTTCACCTCTCCATAAGGGTTGTTCCCTTGGAGGATGGCTTTACAGAGAGGACTGAATGCAAGGCTAATGGTCTAGGTGGGACACTGCTATTCCTGGGGCTCTTGGGCTTACCTACCCTAACATGACAGCAGGCTAGTGGTTAGTGGTGGTGGTGGTAAGGATGGTAGGTTCATTCTACAGAGGGCTTGCTCCCCTCAATGATGAATATGAGGGGCCAGGAATCTGGGGAGCACTGTTGTTCCCCTAGCTGAGGATCCAAAGGCAGGTGTGAAGATCATAGATTTTTAGTTGAAAAGGACCTTAGAGCATATCTAGTTAAACCCTTGAATAGTGAGCCCTTACCCCTAGTAGGGGGAATTGTGAGGTTTATTGAATACTTTACAGATGAGGAAACTGATGATAAAAATGTAGCAAGCAGCAGGCCTCGGATTCCAGCCGAGTCCTTCAGACAACAAGTCCAGCATCGTTTTCACTCTACCACAGGGGGAACCAGGAGAGAGCAGAGTCACCAAAACTCGGGAAGGAAAAAGTATTCAGAAGGTGGGGTGGTCAACACCGTCGAACGCTGCACTGAGGTCAAGAAGGAAGAGAACCAAGGAAAGGCCATAGGATTTAGCAAGACTTACATGAATTCTTCCCCAATCCTCCCTGTTTGCATGCACTTCTCTCACATTATCATTAATTTTTGCATCAATTTTTCTTATAGTAATTTGCTTGTCTGACATACTCCCTGACTATGAGTTCCTTGAGAGCAGGGACTAGCTCTTATCCCAACTTTGTATATCTCCCTATTGGCTAGCACAGTGCCCTGAACATATTAGGCATTTCATAAATACTTACAAATTGAACTGAAAACAAAATTGGTAAACAATGCAGTCCTTAACCCAGCCTAGTTTCTCAGAAGTGTGGCCGCTGGTCATAAGGCAGGTGAGAAAACACATGTGTCATCTTAACTTCACTACTGGAAAAACAGCTCAAGTACTACAGATTATGAATCAATAGTCAAACCTTCACAGGAGTCATAATTTTGGAGCCAAAAGGGGGCTTGGGGGTTTTATGCAACCCCCTAACTTTATAGATGAGGAATCAAAGGCCCAGAACTTAAATAACTCTCCAAAGGGAAAAAAACTATAATTAGTAGTAGAGCTGAAACTAGAACCCAAGTCTACTAATGCCTATTAGTTAGAAGTCCAGAGCAAATGGCTATATACAGAATGGTTCCCATCTCTAATCTCTTCCGTGCCTTATATTCATCCTATACTTCCTACCGTCTTAGTCTTCCCAAGACATTATTTTTTTAAATCCTATCACTGCACTGCCCGAAAATATCCAATGCAAATGGACTGTCTTTCACATAAAGCCCAATTCTGATCTGATCTAACTACCCAAACTTGTACCCTGGTACTCTCCCAAATGAAACCTCAGTCTTCTGAATGTGGCATAATCATTGCAGTCTTCGAGCCTTTGTTCAAAGTGTCTTGCTGGTCTGGAATACACTTGCCTCCTCTCTATCTTGCCATCCTCCAAGGTTTGGCTGATGCCCCACGGTCTCCACAGACTCCATGACAACTCCAGCCCACACTAATCTCTCCTTTTTATGTATTCCTATGGAGTTTATTGCCTGTGATGTTCATTTTGGCACTTAACTGCACACTGCCTTGACTGTTGTTTGTTTCATAGCCCTTATCTCACCACCTAGATTGCAAACTCCTAGAGGACATGAATCTTGTCTTAAGCTTCCTTTGCCTCACCTTCAGCACTCCCTTTCTTCCTTACCCTTCAACAACACCAGCTTCCAATCTCAGATCATCTCCAACATCTGTTTTCTCCACTGTTGTTTCAAAGTCACAGACTATTGCTTGGGGAAGGTCTGAGAGATGAAATCACACAATCATTCTGCTACATGTGGCAGCTGTGTGGTGCAGTGGACGGAGCACTGGGCCTGGAGTCAAGAAGACCTGAGTTCAAATCTGGCCTCAGACACTTACTAGTTAAGTGACCTTGGGCAAATCACTTGACCCTGTTTGCCTCAGTTTCCTCAACTATAAAATGAGGATAATAATAGCACCTACCTCCCAGGGTTGTCGTGAGGATCAAATGAGATATCTGTAAAGTGCTTTTTTGTAGGTGTTATATAAATACTAGCTATTAACATACTATTGCTGATGGGATAAAAATCTATCTTGCCCTATAGGAAAATAGAAGGGGAAGGGGATAAGAGAAGCAGGGGGAGGGAGGAAGGTAGAAGGGATGGCAGATTAGGGGAAGGGGTATTAAGAATGCATGCCATGTTGGGGTGGGGGGAGGGATGAGATGGGGAGAAAATGTGGAACTCAAAATCTTGTGGAACTGAATGTTGAAAACTAAAAATAAATAAATTAATTTTAAAAAATAAAATAAAATACTATTGCTGCCCATGATAACTGCTATTCAATGATCCAAGATTTACTTTTCTGTTTATGTCAGAGCATAAAGCCAATCTCCTCCCACCTTCTTTGTAACATGGCTTCCACTGAAACCCAAAGGCTTCTTCAGAAGGCTGTCTAGCAGTTTGTAAGGCACAGAAGAATGACTGAGTTAAGTCATGAGCAGGTTGGCCAAGGACATATTTTGGTGGATCACAAGTGGTTTCTCTAGCTACCTCTTTCTTCACCAAACTAATGCCCTTGAATCTACTGCTAGTCTGCCCTGACTCACAGGAAAAACCCTCAAGTCGAGACAGGACAAAGCTGTTGCTGTCCCGGACCCAGCCCAGCACTGGGCAGAGTGAGCTAGCATGGTCTCACCTTGAGGACTCAGTCAGACAAGGATGGGAGACTCAGATACCAAACCTCTTGCTTTCAGAACCTCATTTACCAGAGGAGCCAATGACATCGGGTTCAAACTCTTTTTTTCCCTAGCCCTTGAAACACAATTAATGCTCGCTCTCTATCATCACAGGACTCAAGGATAGAAAAAAATATTGAAGAAGAGACAAAGGGGATTGCTAGTCTAGACCTGTACCAGCAAGGAAAAACCAGCTGCCTAGTTATAAATGACAAGAACTTTGGAGAGAAGTGACTGTTCCATCTTACATTGATTAACAAAACGAGAAACACAGACATGCTCCCTAGTTTTTGGAAAAGTATATTTTAAAGAGTTAAAAGACAGGACTCCCATTGACAAAAATTCTCCAAAGGGAGGAAATTCAAGTGGGATAGGAATCTCTTAAATATGAAGTCTCATTGACACAAAAACAAACTTCCAAACAAGAAAAAAAGGAGAAGCTATCTAAAGAGACTGATGTGGATACATAAGGAACTCATTAACCACGGGAGATTTTTAAGAAGTCTAATAGACAAGGCAGAAGCAAGGACAGGTGGAAGAGGAGTAATACAAAAGGATGGCATGAGCCTGTGAAATTGTGTCAGGAGTGCTCAACTTCAGAGCAACTTCCAAGGGAAAGAAAAAGAACTTTCACAGCTATGTTGGGGTTGAGAGGAAGATCAAAGAAAAAAAGAATGACATCACCCCAAAAATGGCAGAGAGAAAGCAGAGGTATAAAACGCCCATCTTCCTCCTTTTCTTTGCCGAAGACAATGAAACTCAAGATAAATGAGGGGTCAGAGGACCTAGATGCCCTCAATGAGTACAAGTCATCAGATCAGTACAAATCACATCCCAAGATTCTAAAAGAACTAATGCATATAAATTATTGCTGAGCTACTGTCAGAGATCTTCTGAAAAATAGAGAAGATAAGATTCTTCATCCTGAAGGCTGATGAGATGGAATGATTTCTATCAACATTTCAGAAGGCATTATTAAGGGTATAGTTTGGCACTATGGGTCCAGTATTAGACTCTATGTCTACTGACCTATTACCAGTATTCCCGTGCTTGGAACAGCTCATCACCAGGATGCCGATTTAGTGACGAATTTTTTTCATTCATAGAAGTTTGCAAAGATCATCTACTAAATTACAGTGTGGTCATGATCTACATCAGTAGAATGGCCACACTGGTGAAAACACAGATGTCTAAAACAGTGTAAACTCACACAAAAAGAACTAGCCTGAGTGCATCAAGAAGCAATCATATAAGACTAACTTCATTTACTTTTTGATAGACTAGTTAACATAGTAGGTGCTATATAAATACTAGCTATTGATATATTATTGCCGTCCATGATGACTGATGTTTAGTAATCCAAGATTAACAGACTAGTTAGTTCAGTTAACAGACTAATAGTTAAAGATGATACTACAGACACAGGATATTTGACTTTCATCAAGGCATTTGACAAAGTCTTTGATATACTTAAGGACAAAGTGAGGGAGATGTGGTCTCAATGATAGTTCAGTTGTGTGTTCTGGAATTGCTTGAATGACTAAAAGAATGGTAATTTTAATGGATGGGTGCCAACTTACACAGAAGTCTTCAGTGGAGTGCCACGGGTCTTCATAACTGGCCCTGTTTTATTCAATATTTTTTATCTATAACTTGGGTAAAAACATGCTTATCATATTTCCAGATTATATAAACTTGAGGAGATATCTGATTAACATGAGTTAGATGACAGAATCAGAATCCAAAAGATCTTGCCAGACTAGGCTAGTTCTGATAAGATAAAATTTAAGATATAATGTAAATTCCAAGCTTAGTGATGGGCAGTACTTCTGTAATCCACAGACTTCTACTGAGTCACAGAAAGATCAAAAATCTGAGTCGGTAGATAATATACTCACACTCACAGATCTTTGAAGGAAGAAAGACCTAAGTGTAAAATTCTAAAGTTAAGTTCCAAAATTCAACTTTACAGGGATAGAATGAACAAGGAATGATCAATAAGTTTATGCTTAAAAAAATACCTGAAGATCATAAAAAAGGGAAAAGGACCCACATGTACAAAAATATTTATAGCAGCTCTTTTTGTGGTGGCAAAGAACTAGAAATTGAGGGAATGCCCATCAATTGGGGAAAGCTTGAACAAGTCACGGTATATGAATGTAATGGAACCCCACTGTGCTAAGAAATGATCTGGAAACACTTACATGAACTGACTCTAAATGAAGTGACCAGAACCAAAAAGACATTGTACACAGCAACAGCAACGTTGTACAATGATTAACTATGACAGACTTAGCTCTTCTCAGCAATACTATGAACCAAGACAATTCCAAAAGACTAGTGATGCAAAATGCTAACTGTATCCAGAGAAAGGACATAGTGTCTGAATGCAGATTGAAGTATACTATTTTCACCTTTATTTTGTTTGTTTTTTCTTTCTCATGGTTTTTCCCTTTTGTTATGATTCTTCTTTCACAATATGACTAATGTGGAAATAGTTTAACATGATTGTACATGTATAACCTATATCAGATTGCTTGCTGTCTTGGGGAGGGAGTGGGGAGGGAGGGAGAAAAATTCAGAACTAAAATTTTTACAAAAATGAATGTTGAAAACTATCTTTACAGGTAATTAGAAAAAAATTAAATACTATTAAGAAAATTTTTTAAAATAAATAAATATGAAGGACTTGAAAAAAATACCTGAGCATGCCAGTGGCCTATGAATTCAATATGAGTTAACAATGTGTCATGGTAGTAAAAAAACAAAAACAAAAACAAAATCGTAATTTTAAGCAGTAGTAACACATGCATAGTGTCTGGAACAAGAGAGGACTTTAGTCCAGCTGTAAAAATCTATCCTTGTCAGACCACATCTGGATTGCTGTTATCAGTTCTGAGTATCCCATATCAGGAAGGACACTGACAGGCTGGACTGTGTCCAGGATGAGAACCGTAGATTGTGTGTACAAGGGTCAGTTGAAGAAGCATGGGATGTTTAGTCTAAAGATGACTTAGAAGGACATGACAGCTGTCTCCAGGTATTTGTAGGATTTGGGATAGAGTTCAAACTCCTTAGTCTAGCATTCAAGGCCTTACACGTTCTGGCTCCATTCTATCTATCCAGCCTTATCTACCCATCTATGTCCCGACTAAAATGGACTATTAATCCTTCTCCTTCACATCCATGTTTTCTTGCCTCCAAACCTTTGCTTTGGCTGTTCCCTATACTTTGAATATCCTCCTCTCAATTCCTTGCCACATGTTGACATCTGTAGCTGTTGTTCAGTTGTGTCCAAGTCTTTGTGACCCCGTGGACCATACTGCACCAATATTGTCCATGGGGTTTTCTTGGCAAAGTGATTTTCCATTTCCTTCTCCAGTGGATTAAGGTAAATGGAGGTTAAGTGACTTGCCTAGTAAGTGTCTGAGACCAGATTTGAACACAGGTCTTCCTGTCTCCAGGCCAAGTGAGCCACTGAGCCACCTACCTGCCTCATGTTGATATCTACCTATTCTTAAAAGCCAACTCATATGCCACCTCTTTCAGCATCGCCCCCTAGCATAGTGCTCTGTTGCTGTTTGGTCATTTCACTCATGTCAGACTCTTCCTGACCTTATTTGGGGTTTTCATGGCAGATATACTGGAGTGGTTTGCCATTTCTTTCTCCAGCTCATTTTACAGATGAAGAAACTGAGGCAAACAGGGTTAAGTGACTTGCCCAGGGTCACACAGCTAGTAAGTGTCCAAGGCCAGATTTGAACTCAGGGAATGAGTTTCCTGATTCTAGGCCTGGCCTAGCTGCTCCCACACAGTGCTCTGTACACTTAACAAAATGTGTGCTGAGTTTAATTTAAGCCACCTAGTGATCATCAGTGAAATATACCCAACTTTAGATAAGAAAGGAACTGTAATTTTACTCAGTGTGTGGAACTCTCAGTGTGGAAACTCCCTCCACCAACTAGATTTAAACAGACTTAAACCAATCTATGACTTAAAAGATAAGGCCTAGGGAATTGCCTGAGACACACAGAAATTAGCTTGCCTACGGTCATGCAACCAGTAAGAACCCAGGTCTTCTAGGACTCTATTTGCACCACCATTATACCTAGTAAAATATAAAAGGTAATTTATATTTTCACTGTTAATGGCTTTCTACATCTATATCTCCATATATAGGGATGTGTATAAAATCTGAAACAGACTTCTAGCTGCATTTGTTTTATATGCTGTATATTAACTTAAGGTAATGATGAGATATAACAAAATTAGATCCTGGGGAGCTCCTTGAAATCTGAATGAGAAACTAGAACCAGGAATCATAATTTTCACCAGTTCTTACAATAAAAGAGGCAGTTAATGGTTCTATGAATATAGTATTGGGTCTGGAGTCAGGAAGACCTGAGTTCAAATTTAGCCTCATATGCTTATTAGCTGTGTGACCCTGGCAAGTTACTTCACCTCTGTCTGCCTCAGGTTTCCTCAACTGTAAAATGGGGATTAAGAATAGTACCTACCTCCTATAGTTGTTGTAAGGATCAAAAAAGATAATATTTGTAAAAAGCTCTTAGCACAGTGCCAGGCACACAGTAGGTGGTATATAAATGCATATTTCCTTCCCTTCTTTTCTCTAAACACAGATTAGGCATGGTAGGAAAGAAAACATACAAAAAAGGTCTGTGGTCAGCAGTCCTTATCCCAAGTACGCTTGATGTGCAGGCACCAAAACCTAAAGTACCCAGAAATAACTATTCTTTGAAAAGGCAGCAGGAACGGTACTCAGCCAGGTAACGCTTGGGCAGTGACTTCCAGGCAACTGAAACACTGAGTTCTTCCTATTTAACTAGAAGTTCTACATGCAGAGCATGTGTTGATCCTCCCCTCCCAGAAGTCCAACAGGCCAAAACAGATCAGAAAGCCACAGTGGGAGGCCGGAAAACGTACGTGGGCCAGGGGGCTAGGCTGGTCTTTCTTTAGCAGTCCTAAAATCAAACTAGAGACTTAATTGGTTCAAGAGAAGAATGTTCAGGTTGACAGAGCTTTCTGGTGACCAAAGTACCAAAGGCCAACAGCTAAGAAATCAGAAGAAGCTCCTCTGCAGGCTTCTGACCAGCAGACCAGCAAGGCCATCATAGACACAGAGGAAGCTATGCTGTGTCCCAACAAATCAATGTTGTATCTTTGTTGATTGTCCATTTCCTGCTATAGCTAAGCAAACTTCCGTTTGCTAACTGTTAGTTAGATGTTTGAAGTGTCACTTTTTGTTTCAATCTCAAACCTGAAAGACCAGATGGACTTGAGTCAGTCCCGGCCTACGATATTCAGCATCATTGATATGACTGAATCAGAATGGTCTCATGGAAGTCTGGGAAGAGTGAGGCAGAGGCAAGTGAGAGCCAAGGGGTCTCAGTATTATGGTAGTGCTTTGGGCAGTACTGGTCACAAAACCTGAGGTACCCCCATTGTCCTAGGAGGATTAGAGAGTGAACTGTCAGTGGGCATTAAGCAGATAGAAATAGATATGAATGTGCTCTGTGTCTATACAAACCACATCCTCAACATGAAAAAATGCTGTAAACTGTTGTTGAATTTGCATAAAAATTTTTTTAGGAGTAAAAGTGATTTTCTAGCGGAAGCAGGACCGAGCTTTCCCACTATGGCTTTCTCTCTGGGATTTGTGGTGAGGAGTAGATGAGGGACCCCTGCAGCAGGGGTCCCCACATCAGGAGGTAGCAACAATACTTGTGGCAGAGCTTGCTTCCACGTAGGAGAAGGAAGGATATGGGTGTAGTAATCCGGCCCAGAAGTGGCCCTTGTCAGTACTCTGGCCTTGTCCCAAAGAGTGCAGTGGCAGCCCCTGAGAGAGTGTTCAGCCCCCAGCACTAGCAGCACCACACCATGAGGGGCATTAGCAGCCTCTATGGGGTATAAAGGAACAGGGTTCAGTCACCAGCAGTGGTAGCACCAACTCCTGGCAGGCTCTAGGTCCTGTCAAAGGCAGGTAGTGCTTTGCCTCCAAAAAGTGGGCAAAATGAGCAAAATGGGCCCAAGTGGCAGCAGGTACTGGCATAACTGGAGACAAGGCAGGCAGGTACACAGATTCCTTTGATTACTGTATAGTACCCAGTGGTCAATGGACAACTTTCCAGGGAGGGCTTAGAGGACCAAAGGGTGGTGGCACTATTCAGAATGCCTGACTTTGAAGATGCAAAAGAGGTAATGCTATCTACCCAGCCCCCATAGAAGAAAGCAGGCAATCCCTCAAACAAGAACTCTAAAGGGGCCATGGGGTGAGGAACCTGCAGCCTCGAGGCCACATGTGGCCTTCTAGGTTCTTGGGTGAGGCCTTTTGACTGAGTCCAAGTTTTACAGAACAGATCCTTTTACTAAGGGGATTTGCTCTGTGAAGTTTGGATTCAGTCAAAGGGCCACAATTGAGGACCTAGAGGGCCACATGTGGCCTTGAGGCTGCAGATTCTCCACCCCTGGGTAAGAGTTGCAAGATTCTGGCTGGTGGGCTGAGCTACCCTAAGCAGAGGGTGGTACAGGGTGATTACAGGATCATAGGGTCATAGTTTTAGAGCTAGAAGAGACCTTAAAAGCCTTCAAATACAACTCCTTCATTTTACAGATAAGGAAACTGATGCCGACAGAGATTAAACTGACTTGCCCATGGTCACACAGCCAGTAAGTATGTCAGCCAGGATTCAAACTCAGGTCTTCTTTACTCCAAGTCCAGCATTCTACCTACTGTGCCACCAAATCATTGATTGGCAACCCTGCTGCCTGGACAGGCTGTAAGCAAGAGGGCAATGGACTCTTATCAACTTTACCACAGATGACCCTTATCAGTGATAAGGATATAGCCAGAAGTGTCATCACCGGCTCTACGGCTTTAATATTTCCTGACCAATCAATCAATCAATAAGCATTTATTAAGCATCTAAATGCCAAACACTGTGCTAAGCATCATGCATTGCAGAGACCAAATCATGGAGATCCTGGACTCAGTCCATCCAAAAGGGGGCACTGAAGCCTAAACCCTTTTGGCCTCCATGCTCTTGTGCATTCAATCACTCCTTTAGGAGATCAGAACATTACTTGTTTTTCTTGTTGTTATTGAACATGTGTGTATGTGTTTCGTGATTTTTTTTTTTGTTTCAGTTTTTCATTTTCTCCTCCATGCTGCATATGTCAAACTTCTTCCAACCCCAAGATGAGGACTGTCTAGTTACAGCCCTAAAGTCATCTAGATGAGGTAAGATCCTCTAATATAGAATCTGACAACAAAAGGACAGAGTGCGGGCAGGAGCAATAGCTACCACACCAGGTAAGCTAGTTTCTCCTAAAAACCATTCTTAATGGTTCAGGAACCAAGGCTTGGGTCATTCATGTGGTTTTCTGAGGCCCAGTGCACAAGGAAGAAGTCACCAGCTCCTCTCTCAGGCTTCTGATCAACACACCAGCAAGGCTAACACAAAGATCACTTGGTCAATAAGCATTTAAAAAGCACTTACTGTGTGCCAGGCACTATGCTAAGCTCAGAGGCAGGAAAGCTACACCCAAATTATCTGATGATCTTTGTTGAATATTTTTTCCTGCCACAGCAAAGTAAACCTCTTTTGCGAACTTTGAGATGTTCTACGAGTGCTTCATTTCATTCCATTCTCAGAGCTAAACTAACACACTCGCCCGAGTCAAGCCCGGCCTACAGTGAGAGCATGAAGAGCCTCAAGTACCGAGTGTCTTCTTTGACCCGCGAAGAGACTCCCAGTCAGCCATTTCTTTGGTGCTAGAAAGAGAGTTGGAAGGCTAGGCCAAGCCATGGGGGAGGCAAGCACCCCTGGACTTGCTGGCTAAGCTAATGGCTGACATGGCATCCCAAGATTCTACCTCCCTGCAGCAATGAAGGAACAGAGCAGGACCACCAGACCAGACCAGACCAGGGCAGGGCAGGGAAGGGCAGGCATGTCTGAATGGGCAGCTTCGTCTGAGGATGAGATGGAAAATTTGACCATCCTTTATCCTGGCCTCCTCTTTCCCTATAGGCTGACTATATCCCATATTTGGACCAATCCTTCTCTTGAGTCCTACCATAATATTCAGATATTAGGGGATACAGCATCCTCATCCCCACCCCCAGTCCCCCTGGGCATGGAGAGGATGATGTGGTAGATCCGCTGGAGGCAATGGGGCTAAAGTGTTCCACATGGTTGCTCCAAACCAGTTTCTTCTTTGTTTTCTTTGCACAATAAGGTATATGTGGCCCAGCGTGGCTTGGCTGTGTAGGATACATTTTTTTTGGTTGATTAATTAAGTCTAACTTTTCGTGACCATGTTTGGGGTTTACCTGGCAAAGAGTGGTTTGCCATTTCGTTCTCCAGTTCATTTTACAGATGAGGAAACTGAGGCAAAAAGGGTTAAGTGAGTCATCCAGGGTCACATGGCTAGTGTCTGAGGCCACATTTGAACTCAGGTCTTCATGACTCCCGGGCCAGCACTCTATCCACTGCACCAACCAGTAGTCCCACGGGATACATAGTCAATTGTATTGAAGGAAATTTCCCAGGCATGGGGCAGGAACAGAATCACATAGTTCTCATAATTCAGAGAAAATTTCATGTTCCCACCAGACTGAATTTTGAATAGTTTGGAAGGGCTACCATACTGGCCCAGGTGTAGCACTGGAGTGACCTTGTGAATGGCACCCTTGGTCAGTGGCTAGAGTAGAGTGTCACCTGGTGGGCAGAATGCATACTACATTCCCTTGCTGGTTAATGAATTAGCAGCGTGCATTTCTGTGCAGTCACCAGAAAAACAGGGCCAAGGTGGGTATATATAGATTGCCAAGACTACTGCAGTATCTCAAGTGTCACCTGGGATACTCACCAAGTACATATGAACACCACACACAAATATGGTTCCAAACACAAAACTTTGTTATCTCTCTAAAAAAGATTATCATTTCACCATATGGGGATAGAATCTCTTCAGAATTATGTATATAGCATACTCCATCTTGATGGTGGGTCCACAGGGTAAGGACTATGCTCTCTCTACTCTATAAATATAGAATGCAACTCTCTACCACCTACAGAAAAGGGGTACCTGTAGAACCTGGGATGTAACATGCAGATCATGTTATCTGGCAAAAGTTGAAGAAACCCAGGGCTAAGAAAGACAACAAGCAAAGCAAGGATTTCTATACTGCCCTAAAGAGTGATTTGGGGCACATTCCACCACTTCTTACAATTGAATTTCTTATTTCCCACATTGGCTCTTTGAGGTCTAATTTCAAGAGCCTATTTGAGTCAGAATAAAGATGGCTCCACCTATAAGATGGACAAAGAAAACAGATGGCAGAAACACTCAATTCACTGTTATCTTTCTATCACTGAAGTTGGACCCCTATTAGCAGAGACACCAGACGGGCTGGGGAGATCTCTTCCAGATCTACACCTAAGTCTCATTCTCAAGGAGTTCACATTCTATCAAATGAAGAAATTCAGGTAGTCTAAGGGCAAGTATTATCCTCCCTCCAACCTTAAACTGTCAGGTTTGCTCGAGGCTAAAATGAGATTTGGAGTTTTAAGCTTTTATGATCCTGTCACTCCCTTGAGGGAAGGAAAGAAAAAAGGAAGGAAGGAAGGGAGGAAGAAAGGAAGGAAGGAAGGAAGGACAGAAGGAAAGAAGGAAGGAGGGAGGGACAGAGGGAAGAAAGGAAGGGAAGGAGGGAAGCAGGGAGGAAGGGAGGAAAAAAGGAGGGAGGGAGGAAAGGAAGGAAGGAAAGAAGAAGGGGGGGAGGGGGAAAGGAGGGAAGGGAAGCAAGGAAAACCCTTTAATGGTTTAATATTGCCCACCAAATCAAGTCCTTGGTCCCTTAGCTCCTTTGTCTAGCATTCAAAGCCCTACTTTGGTTCTAACCTATCTTTCTACCCTTACCTTCCATTTTCCTTTACATATCACTATACTATTTATTATTCCTTAAGTATGCCTAAATATATGCCTAGAGGGGCAGCCATGGATAGAAATGGATAGAAAGCTGGCCTCTGAGTCAGGAAGACCTGAGTTCAAGCCCCACCTCTGACACATAATTGGCTGTGTGACCCTAGTCAAGTCACTTAAGTTCTCAGTGGCCAGGCCAATCCCTAAAATTACAAGTTGCAGAACAGATACCAATCTGAATTGGAAGAGTTAGTTTTCTCACCATAAATTTCCAATACTAACAAATGGGTATGTACATATTTATAGAAACATACATACATACATATATGTATATATATTTGAGTGTGCATATATACACATACATGTATATGTGTGTATGTGATACTTTATACCATTCCCTCTACCTTGAGTGCCCTCCCTCAAATCTCTGTCAATATCCTTTAAGGCACAGCTCAACTGTCACTTTCTCTGTGAAGCCTTCCTTGATTAGCCCCAGTCAAGTAATCTCTCCCTCATTCATTATAGACCTCTGACCTTTCTTCTGATGATCACATTCTGCTTTCTCCTATATCATCTGTATGCACGACTTCTCTTCATATCAGAGTTCCTTAAGAGAAGGAACTGTTTCCTCCAGCTTGGTATCCTCCACAGTGCTTCACATAGCACTTTGCACATAGTATTTTGAAGATAGAGCTGTACCCAAAGATTTTCTTGAACTGTAGTCAAGTACTTTATGAAGTTGACTAGACGTGAGCTATAACCACAATGGATGCCAGGGGTGAGTCCTCCAAAAAAACCCTTCCTGATGGCCCAAGTAAAGGTGGCAGAAAGTAGACCAAGCAAGAAGCAGCCAGAAAATTCAATTCCTGAGCCTCTTTTTAAAGGGACTACCTGTCCTAGAGGCCACATCTTATCACTACAATTATAAAAAATTATAATATGTTCTGTTCTTGTCTATATTCCTAGTAAACACAATTCCTTCCATTTCCCATTCTGTGATTGATCTTTTTGTTGTTGTTCAGTAGTTTTTCAGTCATGTCCAACTCTTTGTGACCCTATTTGGGGTGTTCTTGGCAAATATGCCAGAGTGTTTGCCATTTCCTTCTCCAGCTCATTTTATAGATGAGGAAACTGAGGCAAACAGGGCTAAGTGACTTACACAGGGTCACACAGCTAGTGAATATATGAGGCCATATTTGAACACAGTGGATGAGTCTTCCTGACTCCAGGCCTGGCACTCTATCCACTGTGCCACCTAGCGGCCTGGATTGATCTTAGGGTCTGGGAAAAAAAAATGGAATTTGTTGAAGGTGTAGAGTTAGTCCCAGAATAGAACCCTGGCACCCTGTCTCTCAGTTCGCTTCTTGACCACACTACCTCCAGAAGAAACATCTGAAATAGTCATTCTCTCCCACCTTGTAAAAAAAAAAAAACAAAAAACAAAAAAAAACTTGTGCAAAATCACATAATCAATGAATGAAATTGAGGAGGTGACTCAGCACTACACAATCGAAATCCTTCCTCTGAGTCAGCAGTTAGAACCATATACTAGATGAGACACTGAGGTGTTAACCTCAGTGCATGGTCAAAATCTACTTTGAGTAATTCCTATCATTTCAGTAGTTGCTTTTGGTTTCCTATGCAAAAAACTACTTCAGATACTAGGACTGCTAAGTGAGGATGAACCAAAGTCTACAACTGAGGTGGACATAGGCATTCTCATGAAGAAGTATAATAAGTGACTAGGCCACTAGATTAAATTAAAAATTCAGGGTCACTTTTTCTTTTGAAGTAGAGAAAGCTCCTCAAAAGTAATAGCTCCTATCAGCCCTGTAAAGTTACACAACTGAAAGCATTACTTTGGGGTGTTCTGGGAAGCTGCCTAACCTGACCCTGTCAGCACTGATCAGTTTTGACCACCTGCTCTCAGCACAGAAGGTATCAGCCTCTCTACAATGACCCCTATGACAGATGGCACAGCTCAGACAGGAAGGACCAGCCAAAGAGATGCCTCTTCCCAGAGGGAATGAGCCCATATTTGTTAAAAAAACAAAACAAAACAAAACAAAAAACAAAAAAAACCCAGGAATTTAAAAGTAATAATGCACTGAAAATGGTTAAGAAAAAATTGTCCACAAGACATCAATAGCCCTCTGAATAAGAGAGAGCCTCAAAATCCCAGACAAGAAGCTTAAAGTCCTCCTTCAAATCAATCAATGATAATTTGTTAAGTGCCTTGGGTATGCTAGGCCCTGGGAAAACACGGACATATTTACATTCTATCAGTGGAGACGTGTATATATACATACATATAATATATAATAACACAACATGCAAGATGGTTATCTATGTTTATGTAAATATCATATACGCACACATATACATACCTGTACATATACCCACACACCATAAACACAAGGTCAGTCAGTCAGCAAGCATTTATTACACACTTACTATGTGCAGCCAGGCACTGCCTAAGAACAGTGAAAACAGTTCCTGCTCTTAAGTCTAATGGGAGGGACAATATGTAAACAGCTACACACAAACAAAATACACAGAGGATAAAACTGGAGATAAAATTCAATGGAAAGCATTAAGGGGGACCTGGACAGGCTTCTCTCAGGAAGCAGAGGTGAAAAGGGAGAGCAAGCCAGATTGGGGAACTGCTAATGAAAATGCATGAGTCTTGTGCAAGGAACAGCAAGTAAACCACTATTACTGGGTCATGAAGGGGAGTAAGGTATAACAAAACAGGAAAGGTAGAAAGGAACCAAGTTATGAAGGGCTTTAAAAGCCAAACAGAGAATTTTCTATTTGATCCTGGAGTTAGCAGGGAGGTAGTCACTAGAGTTTATTGAATGGTGGGGTAATATAGTCAGGCCTGAATTTTTGGAAGATCACTTTAGCAGCTGAGCAGAAGATGGTCAGGAGTAGGAGAGACTTGAGGCACAGACCAACCAGAAGGCTATCTGCAATGGCCAGGGAGGAGATGATGAGGGCCTATGGCAGTATCAGTAGACAGAACGGGACATATACCAGAGATATTGTAAAGATAGAATTGACGAGACTTTATAATGAACTGAATATGTGGCATGAGTACAAGTCAGAAGTTGAGGGTGACACAAAGTTTCCAGCCCAGACAGGAGGATATAAGAGGAGCTGAGTCCCATCAATAGTAAAAGAAGAGGTTCAGGAGAGGATTTAGCGGGAAAGATAAAGAGACAGCGTGTATGGGATATATAGTCTGAGGTGTCCAAGAGGCAGTAGGTGATGTCAGGGGGGAAAAACAGCTCAGCAAAACTATCACATCCAAACAGTCTGACATTCTATGCAGCGTTCCTAACCTCTGCAAAGGAGAACAGTAACCTTCTCAAAACTCTTCCTTGGCCTAAGCTGATTCAGTAAAATTTCACAGTCTTCAGTTTCACTGTTTCCTTACTGTGGTTCTTTCTATTTGCATTGTAATCACTAAGTAGATTGTTTTCTTGGCTCTGCTTACTTCACTTTGCATTATTTTGTATGGTCCCATGCTTCTCGATAGTCATTTCTTATCGCACAGCAATATTTCATTAATGTACCAAAACCTATTTAGCCATTCTCTTAGTAGATGACCATCTACTTTCTTTCTAATTCTATGCTATTACAAAAGTGCTGCTAGAAACATTTTGGTGCATGTGGGGCCTTTCTTTTTATTGATGACATCTTTGAGGCATATACCTAGATGTGAGATATCTCAGTCAAAGGATATGGACATTTTAATCATTTTCTTAGCAACATTGCAAAGTGTTTTCCAGACCAATTCCCAGATCCACCAACAGTGTAATATTGGTATGTCTGCCTTTCTACCACTACTCCCATCACAGATTGTTTCCACATCTTGTCATCCTTGCCAGTTTGCTGGATATGAAAGATAACTTTAGAGTTGTTTTTACTTGTATTTCTTTCATTATTAGTGATCTGGACCACATTTTTATATGATTACTAATAGTTAGCAATTATTCTTTTGAGAATTGTTCATTCATATCTTTTGACCATTTATCTAATAAAAATTCAAGTATATCACTTTTTAAAAGAGGCTAACTCCTGCTACAAAAATTACTAAAAATTCTGACGTTCTACATGAAATACATCTACAGGTAAACTCATCAGCCTAGTAGTAGGACCTTCATGTGTAAAAGGCTTTGTGGGTATGAGTCTTAACCTTCAAACATGCATTTACAATTCTGGACCTCCAAGATACCATGTTTGGCTATATACATAGACCCTATTTATCTATACAGCCAACATGAATTACAAATTATTTTCATATTTCAAGGAATCACAATTTTATCAGTACAAGTCCTCTTGACAGAAAGCCTGAAACCTGGTGGTTTTCAAGAGTTCTATAGCCAAAAACATTCCATCATTTGATGGACACCCTTTGAGTAATAAATCTCTCTGAATAGATTAGCAATGCTAGTCTATGGACAACAGACATTGAACCCATCACTTTAGTAGAGACCTCAAGTCTACTCGAGGCCTTTCCCATTAGGCAGAAGCTCACAAATATTGCATTCTACTAGTAGGGTGTTCAAAGACCCACAGTAATCTCCATGTCATGGTGAATGCGAATGGAATTATTAGATTGTTAAAATATTTTTTTCATTTTTATTCTTATTTTCAACAAGCAAAATGTCCTTGTAGACAGAATGTAAAAGAAGGCTGTATACAAAAACACAATTCTCCATTTCATATTGCTTGCTTTTTAGAAAAGTTTACACTAAGAGGGTAGCTAGGTGGTACAGTGGATAGAACACCGGCCCTGAAGTCAGGAGGATCTGAGTTCAAATCCGGCCTCAGACACATGCTACGGCACTAGCTATGTGACCCTGGGCAAGTTACTTAATCCCAAATGCCTTGCCAAAAATAAAAAAAAAGTTTACACTAAATTCCACACTTTGCTCATAAAGCTATTCCATTTATCTGTCATTCCTTTTGAACTTTCTTCTGTTGTCTTCTATGCATTTAAAAAAAAATGTTTCAATGGTCCTCTTTTTTGAGGGATAACTAATAACTCTCTCTCCTTCTAATCCACTCCCCCCTCCAATTAAAAGCAGAAAAAAAATCCTTGTAACAAATTAACATAATCAAGCAAAACAATTCCACACAGTGGCCATGTCAAAAAAAAATTTTTTCCTGCACCTCATGTCCATCACCTCTTTGTTAAGAGGTAACATGCTTCATCATATGTCCTCTAGATATGGGAATTAGTGATTGCTTTATTTATCTGAGTTCTTAAGACTTTCAGAATGTGTTTTCTTTACGATGCTGAAGCTGTATAAATTTTTCTCCTGGTCCTGTTCACTCTGTATCTATTTGTACCATGCAGGATTCTCTGACACTGTCTCTTTCATCATTTCTTATGATGCAATTTTTGTCTACTACACTCATATCACAATTTGTTCAGTCATTCTCCAAATGACAGACATTCCCCCTTAGATTCCAACTCTTTTTTCCTTTCTTCTTTTTCCTTTTAATCCCCTCCTCTTCACTGTCCCCTTCCTCTCCTCATTTGTTGCCCTGCTAAGTTTGATACATTTCTACACTAAACTGTGGGTGCATGGGTGACTGTGTGTCTGGTTTAGATAAGAATGATGTTCATCTGTTCACTCCCCAACCCTTCTCCATGTTTGTATACTATTCTTCTCATGTACCCTAATTATGAGAAACAGCAAGTCCCAGCCCTCACACCTACTTTCTATATTGTAGTTCCCCTTCCAGTATTGTCTTCACGCATTGGAATGTAAGTTCCTTAAGAGCAGGCATGGCCTTGCTTATTTGAACATGTATCTCCAGTGCCTGGCACAGTGCTTGGCACATAGTGCTTAATAAATGTTCTCTCTCTCTCTCTCTGTACATACACACACACACATACACACATACATACATACACATATAAGTATATATACCCATATGTATACACACATATATGTGTGTGTATATATATGTATGTATACCTACCTACCTAAACAGTATCAGACAAAATTTGTTAAGTACTAAGTTGCTTTGCAGATTCTAATGCTAAAGCAGTTCAGAGAAAGAGGAGATCCACGAATCTTTTTAATTCTGCTCAGAAAAGAAAATATACACAAACATTTATGGAATATCTGCTCCATATGAGGTGCTCTAAGGCAGTGGTGTCCAACTCAAGAAGAAACAGATCCCAACAACCCTGACGCTCCACTTCATCACTATCCTTTGTCCCTCTGATTGGAGAGTAGAGCCATGAACTCCAAACCTCCATTTAAGGAGGGTGACCGACTCAGAACATCTCATTTCTCACCTGACTGCACTACTCTGGTACACTTCTCTACCGTGATCCCAGGTCAGGTGACTCTCCCAGCCCTTTACGGATTCCTTTTGTGTGTTGTCTTCCCCATTAGACTGTAGGTTCCTTGAGGATAGAGACTTTCTTTTATCATATGTGTTTAGCACAGTGCCTGGCACGTAATGGGCACTTAAGAAATGTTTATTGACTGGCTGACTGATGGATCCCTGGAGGTTGCATGTTAAGTTAAAACACCACAAATTATAATTACCTATGTTGTATTATATTTTATTTATTTCATTAAACATTTCCCTATTACATTTCAATCTGGTTTGGGTCACACAGTTTTGTGGGCAGTGACTTTGACACCTCTGCTCTAAGACACCTAATGCTCTTTGAAAGCACTCTCACATTCATCATCCTTTGATATAGTATTATTATCCTTATTTTATATATGAAGAATAAAAAAAATCAGAGCCCACAAAGGAAATAAATAGCCGCAAATGTCACATTGATGACACAGCCAGCACATAGCTCCTGCCTCCTTCCTGTCCAGTGCTGCTTCTTCTGATCAGTTCTGGATTAGTGATAAGGAGGGCAAAACTATTAGCTAAAAGTTATTCCAGAGGAATACCTAAAATATCTACACCAGCATTATGCTCCATTTTTTTCTCCTAAAAATAATTAAATATTAATAACTTGCCTTTGTCTGTATTTTTCACCAGAAAAAGTATGAAAACACTCCAATATCTAATTTCAGCTCTTCTAAATCTACAATTATGCCCAAAAAGCAAGCAGGGAAGGGTTAAGAAACAAGGAAGTAGATTACCATTGCATAATTTCTTTATAGTTCAGTGTCCTCAATATTAAAGTTGGCAAAGAAGGAGAATTGTTCAGTCAAACAGAACCCTATAGAGGAAAGTGGTTTTCCTGGATGCTCCATTATTATTACCAGCAGCAATAATAAGAAGTCAAATTTACATAAGACTTAAAGGGTTTACAAAATACTTTCCTTCCAATAGCCCTATGAGATAAAGAATATGGATTATTATTATTATTGTCATTTAACAGAAGAAGAAACTCAGAGAGGCAAAACTATTTATCTACAGTCACACAATTAATAAATGGTGAATCCAGGAACCTCAGGTTTCCTGACTCTTAAGTCCAGGGTTCCACTCTCCACATACTGGAACTAAACTGCCAAGCATTCAAACTCTATTGCAGAGTGTGCAACTCCGAAGGGCTGGCCACATTGTTTCCTTGCCTAAAAGACCATTTTACAGAGAACTCACAAAAGGCAAGTGCTCACATGGTGGTAAGAAAAAGTGATACAAGGACACTCTCAAGGTCCCTCTTAAAAACTTTGGAATTGATTGCATGACATGGGAGACATTGGCACTGGACCACCCAGCATCACATGTTCTCATCAAAGAAGGTGCTATACTCTATGAACAAAGCAGAACTGGCGTAGCTCAAAAGAAATGCAAGATGTGCAAATTTAGAGAATCCACCCCAAATGTTCATATTGACTATTTGTGCCTGACTTGTTACAGAGCCTTCTGAATTCAAATTTGTTTGATCAGCCACAGCAGCTTGACTCTAACTTAGTGATGTCATTTTGGTCCTCTTTGAGAACAAAGTATGATAGTCACCGACTATAGGGTCTCTCTCTTGTACAACACAGGGGAAAAGGAACCTATGGCCAATTCCTATAAGAAGACAAGCAGATCTGTACCTGGTCACTTCTGGACCCAGAGTGAGTAAAACAAAAGCTATCCAGGTCAAATGACACGAAGTACACCCTCAAGTATGACTGTGGAGGTTACCACACCAGGGATCTGGGGGGGGGGTGTTAGAAAGAGCTCTATCAAGAGTGTAAACAGTGGTGTACATTTCAACTGGTCATTTTCACTAACGAGGTACCAAGCCTGGGCACTTGCTAAAGAACCCTAAGCACTGTCAGCATCTTCTATCTTTTGGAGACCTGGGGGCAGAACCCCAATTGCTATGTCCAGTTGGAACTCTGCAGATATTGTAGGCTACTGGAGTTCCCAAAGTATCCCTTTTATGTCTTTCTTCCCACAAAGTTGTGAATTCTTCAAGGTCTCAGATTCCTCCTACTTCACAGCTATACACACAATGAATGCCTCACAAATCCAATAAGTTTGTCATCTCACTGATGTGGTTACTCTCTCTAAGGAAACAGAATCGCATCCCATCCATGCTTCCTTATCCTGTGTGACTTTTGTTCATGTCTTCCTATAAATCCTCCACAGAGGTTCCCCTCGACATGCTTGAGGGATTTCCTCTACTTCTCTTGACATTGCATCATGGATACCAATGGAGAATGAAGACTGTTCATCCCCCAATATCACCCTGACTGGTCCTCCTGTTCTGATCATCTCTCTGATACAACCCTTACATACTTGCCTTACAGAATTCTGAGTGATGTCCTGCTATCTTGATATCTGCAATGAACTTTTCCATTGTCCTTTGGGCAATCTTCAACTTTAGTTCTCCAAAAATGGTAGTATTCCAAAAATTGCACTTATAAATATCACTACAAGAGCATTAGTATTAAAAAATGGTCCTTTGTTTCAGTGAGAACCTTGAGATTTAAAAGCACTGCACCACTTCCCAAAGGCAACTAAGCCCCCTCTTTCCTTCCCGTTCAGTTCTGAACTTAGCACACTGTGTACATCAGCACATATGTGTTGGATGAGCATTGCACATATTAGCTCTCTGAACTTTCCATCTAACTGAGTATCACAGTTTAAAGAACAGGCACTAGTTATATCCTTGGTTTTTGCACCATAGACAACTATAACAAACTCTCTAGAGTGATTGTGCATATTATTCAGGAGACTGCAACATTCTAGGGCAGACCTGCACAACTTGGTGGTAAGCAGGGGCCAAAATTAAAACAGGCTAAACTTCTGTGGGCTGCAGACAGGTTAGACTAGAGACAGACTGATGACAGCTGATTGCCACGGGTCACATGACAAACAGGAGAAAGTGCACAGTGGTAACCCTCCATT
Source organism: Vombatus ursinus (assembly GCF_900497805.2). Lineage (NCBI taxonomy): Eukaryota > Metazoa > Chordata > Mammalia > Diprotodontia > Vombatidae > Vombatus > Vombatus ursinus. Next base: position 9,461,188 of record NW_020954719.1, on the reverse strand, counting down.
TTTTGTGGGCCGCCTGAAATCCTTCAGCAGGCCGCAAGTGGCCTGTGGGCCGTACATTGTGCGGGCCTGTTCTAGGGCTAGGCAAGATGAACACAATGTTGTTCAAAGGCATGAACTGAAGAATCAACCGTCCTGAAGGAATCTCTGTTCCATCCCAACTCTGTACCAGATATCCTCTATAATGGCGGCAAATACCTTTGACAGGCCTCATCTGATGGTAATAATTACAGGATCGTATAACAAAGTTATTTCTATCATTACATCTTTCCAGGAATCTTGACATACACACAGGAGACACTATGATGAAAGAGAACCATTATGGAAGTATTTTACTATTTCAAATAAAGTACATTTTTTTATAGTCAAGAAATAGTAACCATGATGTGATTTTGTATTCTCTACACCTTTCAGTAACTTATAAAACTGTAAAGATTCAGGCAGCTATTGAATGCAATTCAAAAGCCTGTCTATTCCTTTCTCCACTTTCATCAAAGATGGCTTCAATGCCTGTGTAGGTAATTCTCATAAAAATTTTGTAGAGATGTTAAAGCAGACATGTAGTTGGTGGTTATTAATATTTTCTCAGCCACATTTTTTCCAGGGAAAATGATAAGACTAGATAATTTTTTCCCTTCTTGCTGAAATCTTGGAAATTAATCCTTTGAAAATCAACCCCCAACATTTGTTGCCTCCGGCACAGATTTTTATATACTTGGACTAGACAATCTCTTCTCATCTCTGTTTTCTGTAGTGCCATTTCTATTTCCTCATGCAGCAATCCAGTGACTGTGGCAATGAGTTCAAATGTAGTAATGCTATCAGAACTGATGGAGAAAGAAATTTATTATAAAAATATCTTTACAATTTTTCCCATTCTTTATCTGTTTATCATGCCCCTTATAATTTCAACTTTAAAATGCTTTCAGATAATATTGCTTATTTAGATCTCTTAATAAATTTTCTGCAAACTTAATTTTCCTTCCATTGTTTCTCGTTGTTTTATAAGGAGATATGACTCATGACGTTCCACCATTTTCTGCTACAAGAACTCACTGACAAGTTTCTACTCTAAACTGGGTGTTGGTTTTGGCTGCCATCTTCCTCTATTTATCAAGGAGATTAAATATTAGCTAGCTGAGATGGTTTCTAGGCTCTTTTGGGTCCTTGTTGTGGTGACTGGTATCAGTTAAACTTCCTTAGATCTACTCAAAGATGATAAATGTTGGAGGGACTGAAGGAAAACAGGAATATTAATGCACTGTTAGTGAAGCTAAGAATTGGTCCAGCCATTCTGAAAAACAATTTGGAATAAGACCCAAAAAGTCACTAAACTGTATACTTTGACCCAGCAATAACACTGCTAGGCATATAATCCATTGAAACCAAAGAAGGAAAGGACCTATTTGGGAAAAAAAATGTTTATACCAGTTCTATTTGCAGTGTCAGAGAACTAGAAATGAAATGGGCAGCCATCAACTAAGGAAACAGCTTAACAAATTATATTATATGAATGTAATTGAATACTACTGCACTGTAAGAAATAATAAAACGGACAGTTTCTGAAAACCCGGGATTTTGTGAACTGATGAAGAATGAAGTAAGGAGAACAACACACGCAATAGCAACAATATTGAAAAGAAAAACAACTTTGAAAGCTGTAAGAACTGTGATCAATATGCGAGAACTGCATGATTCCTGAGGACCAGTGATGACGCATGCTACCCACCTCCTGAGAGAGAGGTAATGGGACTCAAAATGCAGAATGACACAAACATCTTTGGCCAGGCGAATGAGGAAATTTGTTTTTCTTGATTATGAATATTTGTCACAAGAGTTTTGTTTTTGTTTTTCTTCTTTTTTTATGAGGGGCAAGAGGTAGGAGGGAGAGAATAGATGTTTGTCAACCAAAATTAATTAACTAATTAAGTAGAAGTTTAAAAATGGTTTCTGTTGATATTTACTTTTTTAATCTATTTCCTATTTTTCAGAATTAACAACTTTTAAAAATAAATCAGAATGGAATTGTCTCCATTGCACATCATTATTCTCACATTTTCATTTTTTTCCTTGCTTTGATATTGACTTTTTTCTTTCCTTTAACAAGCCAGCAGTCCGAATGCACATAGACAGCTGACTCAAAAATGACTCACATGGTATCTAGTTGTTTCCCATCTGTTCAAATAAAATATAACCATTTACATTTTTAATTAAGTTATTTGGTGCTTACTATGTCCAGTGCCTCTCATTTCTCTTTCTGAAGAATTCATGATATACAGGCACATGATTTCTGTATAGTCTAGATTAGGAGTCATCACACTATGACCTGTTTTTGTCCCATCCCACAAGCTAAGAATGTTTTTTTTTTTTACAATTTAAAATACAATAAAACTTTATTTTAAAATGTAAAAAAACATTCTTAACTCTCCTGCTGGTCTGCCAATCCTTGATCTAGAAGCCTTTCTTGTTTCCTCTTCCTGAACCATGCTTTCCAACATATTTTTTCCGATCCTCCCTTATCCTTACATTTGCATAATCATCAATTAAGTGGGGATGGGGGGAGAGAAACTCCATATTAGACAACCTTCTGGGAAAGCAGAAAACACTTTGACAGCAATTAAATTAAGAAAATCTTATACCATATATTACAAAAAAACTCCCCAAAAATACATGAACTGAGTATTAAAGGCCACATTAAAAAAAGGCACTTTTCAAAACTACAGCTTAAAAGTGAGTTCTCAGTCAAATAAGGATTGTGGCAATAACAAAAAGATAAAATAAATAATTTTGATCACATGAAATCAAAAAATATTTTGCCCAAACAAAATCCATGCAGCTAAACTAAGAAAGGAAAATATCAACTGGGAAGAAATCTTCACAATAAATATAATACTCCTGATAAGGATGTGATATCAAAGGTAAATAAGGAACTAATAATATATTAGATCAAAAGCCATTCCCTAGTGGATAGTCAAAGAATATGAACTAACAATTCTCAAAAGAAAGAATTGCAACTTTTACAACTATATGAAAGACTGTTCCAAATCATTAATAATAAAAGAAATTTAAATCAAAATACCTCACACCAAGCAAAGATACCAAAAGAAGGAAATCATTTTGGAAGAACTACAGAAAAATAAGCACACAAATACCCTGTTGGTGGGGCTATGAGTTGGTCCGACTATTCTGGAAATCCATTTGAAATCATACAAAGAAAAGTGACTAAAATATCTCTACCCTTTGATCATACTGCTAGGCAAGAACATCAAGGGGAAAAAAAAGACTCATATGTTCACCAAAATACACAGCACTTTTTGTGCAAGAAAAAAAAAAAAAAAGAAAGAAAAAGAAAAAGAAAAAAAAGGAAATATAAAGAGTTTTTTTTGTTTGACGTAAAAAGGTTTTTTTTTTAAATCTGCTTCTACCTCTCATTTCAAGGTTTCACAGAGCACTTGTCTTAACCCACAGTCACACACAACACATTCTTCTACAGAAATATGAATTGATTTTTAAAAAACAGAAAATTATTTCTTCAAACTAGGCACATATAGTCTGTACACTGAAACCAAAAATTGCTATGTATGGCTACCTCAAGTCAGGAAGCACACAAATCCATTTAAATAAATAAAGTTCTGGTCAGCTTTTCCTATTTTAAAACAGGTGAGCTGGATGAGTTTTGTTCTGTTGTTGTTTTTGTTTTTGTTTTTTTTAAATTTCAGTATTTACTTTGGAACAAAAGTGCAGTCAATTTGGACTCCAAACAGGACAGGGGCAATGTGGGTAGGAGTTGATTTCTGATTGATGCAGACCCACCCAGCAGTGGCAAACCTAACTGTGCACACACGAAGTCCTTTCAGATGGGCCTGCTGCACACACACCCTCAACCGAGAAAGGGGGTAGCACCTTGTTCTTTACTTAACAATGTACCTGGTCTAGGGAGAGGAGAGCTGTTTCTGCCTCTGACACCCTTACCACCTCAACTTCCATCAGTCAACGTGAACACTCATTACAAGGCAGGAAGAGGCTATGGAGGGTTTTGTGGAAGCAATTTCCAGGCCTCAAGCAGAAGCAATGTGGACACCATCCTCTCAGGAGCCCTGGCCCCCCTCAACTAGGGAAGGACATACTGGGCATTGAAAGTGAAGTAAAAACAAAAGCTATCAATAATATTTTTAAATGCTTATCATGAGCACTGCAGTGCAAGGTGAGCAAATGCCTCATGAAATGCCAATGACTGCAGATGGTCTAAAAAAGTAGCATCTGCTGCTTCTAGATTTGTCCATAATTCTGCCACTGCCACTACAGAAGCAGAAGAAGAAAGGGGCCATACAGAATTAACAGCTAATTTGTTCATTTCTTTGATTCAGAGGTTGCTAAAGCGAAAGAATTCATCACCAGATTACAAACCTACTTACTGGTAAGATGACTCTTTGTTCCTAGCTAGGCTGGTGTTCAGAAAGGAGACAGTCTCAAGTTGGATATGCAGTGGGCAACTCAAAGTTAATAGATCCAAAACAGTACTCCTCCGGGAAACCCTCCTCTCCTCTCCTCCCAATCTTCCTGTAACTGACAAGGATTCCATCATCCTCCCAGTCATTCAGGCCAGCAACCTTGGTGTCATCCTCAGCGTCTCACTGGCACTCACTGCACACACCTAACCTGTTGGAAAATGTTGTTGTTTCTACCTTTATAACTTCTGTCACAAACTTGCGCTTCTCCCGGCTCCCACAGCCACCACCCTAGCACCCTCATCACCTCTCACCAAGACTATTGCAATAGACTTCTAAGTGGTCTCCCCACCTCAAATCTTTCCCTACTCTGAAGCAATAAAAGCTGAAGCGATAAAAGCACTGGACTGATCATGTTCCTCCCTACTCAATAAACCACTGCAGTGGTTCCCCGTTACCTCTAGTACAAAATAGGTTGTTCAGTCATTTCAGTCATGTCTGACTCTTTGTGATTCTATTTGGAGTTTTCTTGGCAAAGATCTGTAGTGGTTTGCCACTTTCTTCTCCAACTCATTTTACAGAGGAGGAAACTGAGGCAAACAGGGCTAGGTGACTTGCCCAGAGACACAAAGCTAGTCTGAGGCCACATTCGAACTCAGCTCTTTGTATTTAAAGCCTTTCACAATCTGGCACCTTCCTACTTTCCATCTTCTCATTCTTCACTCCCTTCCACGCACTCTACAATCCAGCTATGCCAGTCTACTCACTGTTTCTCACACAGAAAACTAGATCTCTGGACTTTGTGTCTTTTCACTGACTGTTCCTCAGGCCTGGAACGTTCTCCTTCCTCTCCACTGACTCCTGGCTTCCTTCAAGACTCAGCTCAAATCCTTTCACGTTTTTGCCTCCCATGCTAGTAACTTCCCTTTGAGAATATGAGTCACTTACATTGTATCTTGTATGTCATAATCATTTACATGTCTTCTTTCCCTTTAGAATTGGAGCCACTTGAGGATGGAGACCATGTTTTTGCCTTTTTTTTTTTTTTGGTATCCCCAGTGCTCAGCACAGTTCCTGGCATGTAATAAGTGCTTAATAAAAACTTGTTGACTTTGGGACTTCAACTAGATTGGGATGGTTGTATAGCATAGTTGTATGGTACATTCAAAAAATGGCTTCCTAGCTTCCCTTTTTGTGTAGGAAAAGGCCCATCTCTGACATATGTTAGAGACGCTCCTTCCTTTTACTGAGCGGGGCGGGAGAAGGGGAAGAAGTTCAAAGAGTGTTATCTAGCACCTATGTTTGCATGCTCACAGAGCTATTCTGTGGGAATCATTGACTAGTAACTGATTGACCAGGATGAGAAAATGGGAGTGGAATATTCCCAGAATTACTTAACATTGGCTAATATGAAGAATATGGAAGGTCTTATGATACCAATGTTATGGGCCCCATAACTATGGTCCCATACATCTGGGCCTACATGGACACCTTTCTATGGGGTTATTGGGCAAAGAATGAGACTTAAGTGAGAAGTGCTAGGCAATAATGACCAGAATAAACAAAATAAATAGGATTTGGTTAGCAAAAATGGTTGTAAAAAGGGACAAGGATAGTCTACATAGCAATGATATGGCACTTGCCAGGAAAACAGCTGTGGGTTGTAGTCTTAAGTGAAGAAGCACAGGTCTTATAGAGGTTTTTAAAGTGTTTTCCCCCTCTGGAATTATACATAGGACATGTTATGTTCTATGCTACATGTAACCAAGATTTGGGGGGAAGAGGGCAAGAAGGAAATAAACTTCTAATACACCATTAGTCTGAGAGTAGGGACTAATTTTTGTCTGTCTTTGTATCCTCTGGGATTAGCACAATGCTTGACACATAGTGTAAGTTTCATAAATGCTTGATAACTCACAATACAAAGATCTTAATAAGGGAATAAAAGACTAACTTATTAATATAGCTCAACATAAGTATGTATATACATGTATATATTGCACATAAGCAGTATTAAATTATTTACATTCCTAAGAGCAAGGAAAGAATGTACTTAATCTTAGAAGCAAAATTTTACATATATATGTGCATATATATATATATAATATTCATAAGGTATGAAGAACTATAGAGACCAGATATAATGGAAAGCACCACAGAAATCAAAGTTTCTTGGCTCTGACACATCTATCTGACTGGCAAAGATGACAAAAAAAGAAAAATGACAATTATTGGAAGAGCTATGAAGGACAGGAATCCTGATATACTGTTGGGGGAGGGGGAGAATTAGTCCAACCATTTTGGAAAGCAATTTAGAACTATTTCTGAAAATTTATCCAGTGATACCACAACTAGGCATATGTACAAAAGAGATTAAGAGAGAAAACTGACTTATTTGTACAAAATATTTATAAAACCACTTTTTTGTTGTAATAAAAAACTTAACAAAGTAGGTACCCATCAACAGTGTAATGGTTTAGCAAACTACAGTATATTAATATAATGAAATACTATTATGCTACTATAAATGATAAAAGTGATGAATTTAGAGAAACCTGAGAACATCTGAAAGAAATAATACTAAATAAGGTGAGCAGAAGCAGGAAAATTATTTACACATTCACCGCAACATTGTAAAGGTAAACAACTTAAAGACTTCAAAATTCATCAGTACAGCAACCAATCCTGACTCCAAAAGACTGATGATGAAGCATGTCTGCTACATCACGGGGGTGATGCAAAATGAGATATATATTTTCTGACATGACCATTACAACAGAAGTTTGTTTTGCTTGATTATGCTGATGTTACAAAGGAGGCTTTTATTTGGAGAAGGCACAGAGGTATAAAGGGTATGTGGAATCAAGGAAAGGCAATGATAAAAATGCCAAAATGAAAAGGAAGAAAAGAACACCAATGAAGTATTTTTAAAAAATATACCAAAGGAAGTTCAGATAGGGATACAGACAAGCAAGGCAATGTTGATACAACATTAAATGTAATATATACTAAAATGAAAGCTATGTATAGTAGATTAACAATTTCACATGTAATTACCATTTTCTAGCCTTTTTATGATATGTGGAAACTTTGGAGGGGAAAACATAAAAGGAGGATTAAAAAGAGAGACAGACAGCATAACAACTAGAGATCTGAATCTGGCTTTGGTAAAGAAAAACTGGCTAAAGGAATGGGAACAAACCACTTCAATTACAGATTACGAGTGCTGACCAGATTCTTTCTCTTTCTCCAACTCCTTCATCTATAACAAAAGGGGAGGATAGAAGGGAGAAAGAACAGAAAAAACAAGAGAGGAAAAAGTTTTAGAGGATAAGAGAGAAATATACAATCAATAATCAAGATTATAACCATGAATGTAAATGGGATATACTCAGCCACAAAATGAAGAGAATATAGCAAACTAATCAGAAAGAAATATCCAACAACATATTGTTAACAAGAAACAAACTTGAAAGAAAAAAGATTCACATTTTATTAAAACAAAGGAATTGAGCAAAAATTATGATTTAAGCAACCTCAAAAAAAAAAAAAAAAAAAGCAAGGATGGCCATTATGATCTTAGACAAAGCAACAGAAAAAATGGGGTTAAAAGAGTAAACAGGAAATTTATGTTATGCTTAAAAGCATAAAAGAGAATGAATTAATATCAATACTTAATATATATGCAATAAATGTCAAGGAAATTAATTATGGGGAAAATTTTATGGCAAAACTATAACAGTGGGGAACTCCAATGTGCTACTTTCAGAACTAGATAAATCTAATAAAGAGATAAGTGAGAAAGAAGTTAAGGCTCTGAAAAGAACTTTATAAAAGTTAGATATATATTTCTGGTGGTTACTAAATGGGAACTGAAAGCATTAAACATTTCTTTGCAGTACATGGCAGCTATAAAAAACTGACCATGTACAAAGCAAAAATACCTCATAAACAAATGCAGAAAACCAAAAATATTAAACAAAACCATTACTGACCACAGAACAATAAAAATTATAATCAATAATGGGTCTGTGAAGTCTGTGAAAATGGTTTTAAAGTTTAAAAAAATGACTAAATAATTTAATACTAAAGAATTGGTATGTCAAAGAACAAACCAAAGAAAACAATTTCATCAAAGAAAATTACAATGAGACAACTTGCCAAAAATTTTGATATGTAGCCAAATCAGCCTAAGGAGGAAATTTATAGCTCTCTAAACACTTTCTTCAACAAATTAAAGTACAAATCAATAAAATGGGCATGCAACTAAAAAAGACAGAAAAGCAAGAAACCAACCCCATTTAAAGCAAAATACTATAAAATTGAGAAAAAATCAGAGACAGACAAAATTGAAAACAAATAATAACCATTAAATTGATAAATAAAACCAACTAGTTTTTTAAATTAATAAACTAAACAAACCATTAGACAATATGATAAAAAGATTTTAAAAAGGATAACATCAAAAACGAAATAGGAGAATTCACAACAAAAAAGAAATAAAGGACATTATCAGAAATGACTTGGACTAATTATGTAACAAAAGTGAAACTCTAAATGAAATGGTTGTTTAGAAAAAATATATAAAATACCCAGACTAACAAAAGAAAAAGTAAAGAATTTAAATAACTCAATCTCATAAAGAGAAATTAGACAATCCACAAAAGAAAAAGAAAAAGAAAAAGCAGGATTAGATGGATTTACAAGTAAATCCTATTAAGGAAATAACTAATTCCAATATTACATAAAATCATTTGCAAAAAAAGGGAAAGAAGGGGTTCTACCAAACTCTTCCTATAAGACAAATGTGTTACTAATATCTAACATGGCAAAAGATAAAGCAAAGAAATAAAATCACAGACCAATATCTCTAATGAATATTGATGAAACAATCAGCACAGAGATTACAAAAATATATTTAACTACATTCAATTTATTTCAGAAATGCAGTTGGTTCAGTGCTAGAAAAAACTAAATGTAATGAATCATACGAACAGCAAAAACAATTTTAAAATAATGTTAGTATATCATAATAGCAGATGCAGAAAAGGTTTTTGTCAAAAAGCCCCTTTTATGTTAACAATATTAAAGAGCATAGAAAGAACTAGACTTCTTAATACATAAATACTCTCTAAAACCAAGAATAGGTCATATCTGATATGGAAAAATACTAATCCTTTTTCCATTCACATCAAGGACAACACCATTATTATTTGACATAGTTCTAGAAATGCTTACTATAGCAACAAGAAAAGAAAAATAAATTGAATGAGCTAAACAATAAACAATATTATCATTTTTGCATATATGATAGTTTACTTAGAAAATTGTAAAGATAAACTAAAAATCAACTAAGCCAATGAATAACTGCAGTAAAGTAGCAAGATATGAAACAAACTCATAAAAATCATTAGTCTTAGTGAATCACATGAGACAGGCAATAATTTTGTTATGATCTCATTTTCTGACAGTAACAGCTGTGTGTGTTCTTCTAGTGACTCTAGGCTGTCCCAGAATATCTGATTTGAGCAGATGAACCTGGATTAAGCAGGTTTCCCCATTTGATTATTTGTCTGTCAAGTAACTCCTGAATTTCATGACATACACATTCGTTATTCTCTTTTGCGGTGTTCTTAATTTGCTGGTTTTTAAAAATAAATATTATTCTGAGGGAACACACAAAAGTTGTAGCTCTTCAAGAGCTAACTTCAGTAACTGTAAGAGATATTGCAGCAGCTGTGAATGTGGAGAAGCCAAGTGTTTCAAGGATCATTCAAAACCACAATGAAACAGGATCAATGGCAAAGTGCAAAGAAAAATGTTGCCAAAAATGAAAAACAATATGAAGAAATGACAAATTATCGCTGCGAAACAAGCTAATTAATCCTCAGAAAACAAGCAGAAACTGGGGCAGCTAGGTGGTGCAATGGATAGAGCATCCACCGATGGGTCCTGGAATCAGTAGGACCTGAGCTCAAATCCGGCCTTAGACACAAAATATTTCCTAGCTGTGTAAGTCTGGGCAAGTCACTTAACTCCAATTGCCTCACTAAAAAACAAAAAAACAAAACAAAACAAAAAACAAACAGACAAAAAAAACAAGCAGAGACCATGAGGTGTGCTTATTGATTCACTACAGGGAGGCATAGTTTTGGGGACATTTAATTCCAGTGGATTGGGAAGTCTTGTCCCCATTGAGGGAACGATGAAGTCTAATAAATACATTTATAGTCTAAAAAGCAGAATTGTTCTGGAATTATAAAAATTCCACATAGATATGGAATAATGTCACATGACCATGCAACATGTTGCAAAAGAGTAAGCAATTTTATCTAGAAAATGGAGATGAATATACTTCATTGGTCTGGGAACACACCTAATCTAAATCCCATTAAAAATCTGTAGGCAAAAATCAAGGTTACACTTGGGAAAAACAGACTTCATCAAAAGTATCCAAAGTGAATATAGTTTCATTTTCATGATGAAGTATTAAGGACTACATGGCAAAATATTGTGAACTCAAAGCCAAACTGTATAAAACAAATGACTATGGAAAAATAAGGACATATTGAAGATTAAAAAAATTTTAAGATGTAACAAGCTTTAAGGTTTACTGTATAGGTCAATAAATTTAATGACCTTACTTTGCCCCAAGTAATTAACATTCTGGTGTACAGTAGAAAGAAAACCCAGCCGGAAGAGGTTACATATAAGGAAATAATATACAAAATAACTGAAAAATATATAAAATATCTGGGAGCCCAATTATCAAACAAACATATGAATTATAGGAATACAACCATTCAACACTCCTTACAAAATAAAGGAAGTCTTAAATAGAGAGGAATTAAGTACTCATGGTTAGATCATGTTAATATAATAAAAAAAATCATTGCTATTGAAATTAATTTACAGATTTCATGCCATATAAGCCAAACTACCCAAAGATTACTTTATGGAGTCAGAAAAAAAAAATTCATCTGGAGAAAGAAAAGGTCAAGAATCTCAAAGGAAATAATGAAAATAAAAAAGGGGGAGTCCAGGAGGCCTACCAGCACCATATCTAATAGGATCTGAAAAGTATTGCTTAGAAAAGTATTGCTTCTGAGGCCATCAAGTCCAATCCCCCCCTTTTACTAATGAGGAAACTGAGGTTGTGAGATACTAAATGAGCTGTCCAGGATCACACCTACTAAGTGTCTGAGGCAGGATTTGAACTCAGGTTGTTCTGACTCCAAGACCAGTGATTAGTATTAGTTAAAAACTAAAAAAAACTCATCAGTAGGGCAGATTATGTACACAAAATCCAGAAGCAATTGAACACAACAGCTTAATTTTTTGTTTTAGTAAGAAAGGATTCACTATTTGACAAAAACTGCTAGGAAAACTAGAAAGCAAACTGACAGAAATTGTATTTAAGTCAGTACCTCACACCAAATGCCAATGTTAAATTCCAAATGGATTCATAGTTTAGATATAAAAGGTCATATCACAAATTAGAGAAGCAAGGAAAGTAACTATCACAGCTACAGATAGTTCCTGATAGACGGTCAGTGGACAGAAAATGAACAACTTCGGTTATGTAAAATTTAAAAGCTTTGCAGGCAAAGCCAAGATGGCTGAGAGAGAGGAAACATTTTTGCCGAGCTCACCCAGGGTACCTTCTCCACAACAACCTAGAAAGTCAGGCTGAATTCTAATCAGGAAAGCCAAGAAAAAGTCACAGTGAGTCATTTTTACAGTCCAGGCAGCTCAGAGAGGCAGAGAAGTCTGCCTAACTTCTGACACTAGGGCACAAGGCGGGGCACATTCTAGCACCCAGAGATGGAAAGGATATTAAGACACAGCACCAGGGCAGGAAGCCCTGGGGTAGAAGGAGATCCCAGGAGATACCTGAACTAGCACTGGGTGCAGCAATGGGTGCCATGTGGCAGCTCTGTCACCCATTACCCAGTTTCTTGTTCACAGACCCAGGGCAGAGAGGAGTAGTTGAGAAGGAGTATGGAGCCTACCTGAATAATAAACGTGTAACAACTTACCTTAAACTTAGCCATGCAGCTCTGAATGCAGGAGTAGAGAAGTGGCTTGGTTCTAACCTTTAACTCAAAACATATGCCTGTCATGGAATAACCAGGGCAGGAGACTCAGACCAAAGGAGAGCAACTGCTTCAGTCATTCTGAACCAACACAACAGAACCTTCTAGCAGGTTAACAGTAACTAAGTCTAGCAGTCATAAACTGAAACCCAGCCACACACAAGCCACCAGAACTTGTAGAGCTCAGACCAAGAGGGCAATGAACAGACCTCCTCCTGGATTACAACACTGTGAAAGCACTGAAAGCTTACAGGTCCACAGAAGTTGTGAAAGCAGCAGAAAAATGTAAGAGGACAGAAGCTCAGGCTAGACATTCCTCCCTCCTGTCTCCTCCCCCAACCCAAAGCATAGAGAACCTAGCAGTAACATAAATTCCAAAGTCAAGAAGTGGGCTAGAAGAAGAATGAGCAAAAAAAAAAAAAAACCTCTATCACAAAGAGTTACTTTGGTGACAGGGAAGCTCAAGACTCAAACACAGAAGAAGTGACTTGAAAATATCTACAAGCAAAACTTCAAAGGAAAAAAATATGCAGATTGGACACAAGCCCAACAAGAATTCCTAGAAAAGCTAACACGTTTTTAAAAGAACCCCAGAAAAGACTTTAAAAGCCAAATCAGAATGGTAAAGGAAATAATGGGAAAAGAAATGAGAGCTTTGCAAAAAAAAAAAGTTATAAAAAGAAAATTAATAGCTTGGTTTAAAAAAAAGTACTCACTAAAGAAAGTAATTCCTTGGAAATTAGAATTTGGCAAATAAAGGCTAATGACTCCATGAAACATCAAGAAATGATAAGATAAAATTAAAAAAAAACTTAAAAAAGAAGAAGAAAATATAAACTATCTTAAAGGAAACACAACTGACCTGGAAAATAGATCAAGGAGAGATAATTTAAGAATCATTGAACTATCTGAAAGCCATATACAAAAGAAGAACCCAGATATCATATTTCAAGAAATTATAAAGGAGAACTATCCAGATATCTTAGAACCACAGGGCAAAGAAAAAACTGAAAGAATTCACCAGTCACTTCCTAAAAGAAATGCCAAAATGAAAATTCCCAGGAATATTATATCCCAAATACAGAGCAAAGAAATAAATACTGCAAGCAGCCAGAAAGAAAGAATTCAAGTACTATGGAGCCAGTCAGGATCACAAAAGATTTAGCAGCCACCACAATAAAAGAACAGAGAACTTGGAATATGATATTCCGGAAGGCAAAGGATTTAGGATTACAACCGAGAATAACCTACCTATCAAAACTGAGATAATTCCACAGGGGGGAAATACATCTTTAATGAAATAGAGGATTTTCAAGCATTCCAGAGCATAGTAGAAAATTTGACATGCAAACTCAGGATTAAAGAGAAACATAAAAGATAAATATGAGTAAGAAATCATAAAAGACTAAACAAACTTAAATTGTTTACATTCTTATACAGGGAGATGATACATGTAACCCCTTGGAACTCTATCATCATGCAGGTCTTAGAGGGTATATAATAAGAAAGCCTGGATATGATTCTATTATGTTTGGATGATCTTAAAGGTTTTTGCACAAACAAAATTAATGCAGTTAAAATTTAGAAGGGAAGCAGTTAACTGGGGGAAAAAAGAATAGTAGCAAATTTCTCTTATAAAGGTTTGATAGACAAGATATACAGAGAACTGATTCAAACATACAAAACCCATTATCCAATAAATAATCAAAGGATATGAACGGGTAGTTCTCAAAGGAAGAAATCTAAGTTCCCAACAACCATACTAAAAAATGTTTTAATAAAAATGTAAAGCTCCAAGTAACTAATAACTTATTAAAACACAATTTAAAATAACTCTAAGGTTGTTTCACCTCACATTCAACAGACTGGCAAAGATGACAAAAAAGGGAAATGATTATTGTTGAAAGGGCTTTGAGAAAATAGGAACACTAATACACTTCTGGTAGAGCTGACCCAAAAGGACTATGTATATCCTTTGATTCAGAGCTCTTTCTACTAAGTCTATACTCCAATGCAATCAAAAGAAAAGAAAGAAAAGGCCCATTTAATTATTTTACCATTTTCTTTATGCACATCAGATAACACTAGGATACTCAGTAAGAAACACAAGCTAGCAAGGGAACTCTGAAAATAACTTATTTGTTATATATGTGGAGGAAGAAGCAAGCCATGCATAGTGGAGCAGCACAGCTTCAAATGCAATTCTCCTTTTCTGTTTTCCTTGTATATGGAAATATTTATCTTGTTTGGTGTTAATTGTTGTTGTTATTCAGTTAGCTCATTTAAGGCCCCATTTGGGGATTTCTTGGCAAAGATACTGGAGTGGTTTGCCATTTCGTTCTCCAGCTCATTTTAACTATGAGAAAATTGAGGCAAACAGTTAAGTGACTTGCCCAGGGTCACAGAGTTAGTAAATGTCTGAGGCCAGATTTAAACTCAGGAATATGAATCTTCTTCACTCCAGGCCTGGTGCTCTATCCACTGAGCCACCTACCTGCTGTATTGATGTTAAGTTCATAATAAAAATTTATTTAAAAAAATAATTGTAGTAGAAGAGAATTAGTCCCTACATGCAATATTGTAGAAGAAAACGAGTCCACTTCCTAGGATCCAAAGAAACTGGGGCTAAGATTCCAAACTATTGTCTTATTAATAAATTAGACCTAATCTGAGAAAGGAGTTTTCAGGAGGATCTCTTGACTCAGTTTGACTGAGTCTAGGCAGTACAAGTGTGATTGGCAGCAACCTGTAGAAAATAAAGATGGACTGGGATTCTAAAAGACTTGTACTCAAATCTGACTCTGAGCCTCAGTTTCTTCATCTGTATTATGGGATGATATCCACAATGTTAGGATCATTGTGAGGATCCAATGACATAATATATGTAAAGCACTATGCAAACTTTAAAGTGCTATGTCAGTTGTAGGGGCTGGGAATGGAGAAGGAAGCTGAAGCCTAAGTCTCTCTTTTAAGCCTCTAAGAAGGCCCACAATGCAACTAAAAAAGCCCCCAAAAAGCCTAATGGTAACATTCACGAGGAACAATAGGACATCTAAGTTTATGCACTGGAACAACGTAAAATTCAATGGTAACTAACACAAGGGTAAAAGAATCTTAATCCATCAATGAGTGCGGCCATGTGTCAGGCACTATGCTTGGCCCTGGGGATCCAAATACAATGAAAGAAACAATCTCTATCTACCAGGAGGTTACATACTAAAAAGAATGCAACACAGATCTACTTAAGAATATACAATATAATTATAAGAGGAAAATACAAATAAATAAAGACTAATTAAAAACAAGGTAGTTTAAAATGAAGGACTCAGCAGTGGTGGGGAATAAGTAAAGGTTTCAAGTAGGTGTGCTTAAGCTGTGTCCTGAAGGAAGAAAAGGATTCTATACAGCAGAGCTGAAGGAGCAGTATATCGCAAGCATGTAGGTGCAAAGGCATAAGATGGAAGATAGAGTACCCTTTGTAAGAAACAGAAAGAGAGGCAGCTTGTCTGGATCACACAGTACAGAAGAGGAAGGAAGATCCAATGAGGCTGCAAAGATGGGTTATAGGAAAGGCTGTAAAGGGCTTTATAAGTAAAATAAAGGAGCTCTGACAGCAGTTAAAGTAACTGTTTAACTTAACGGTGCTTAGCTTAACTGCCTGATTACCAACAGGCAGAAGCAGCCAAGATCAAAAGCAATTAATGAAATAGTACTCGCCTCACTTACATGTTCTTAGCAAAGAATTTCACTGACAATAAAAACATGTTTTTAAGAAAGAAATTCCTATCAATCTACTAAGTCAGCACCAAAACCCAAAAGGAGATGGATGAGGAGGAGGCAATTAAGCAAAGACGACTAAGGGTGAGCTAGCTGTGCCCAACACAGCAAGGCCACTCAAAGATCTCAAAGACGGCACATGGCTCAAGATGCAATGGCTACCCAACATGGAAGGCAGCTACAGAACAGCTTTCTCTGCTTGCTGCCAGCAAGCAGGGCCTTCTAGGGGCATCTTTGGCCAGCCGCAGGGCGGTGTTTACAGAGCTCTGAATCCTCTTCTCTCGGGTCCTTCTTATGAACAGTGACATTGTTAGAAGTCATAGAGCTCAATGCTGAAAGAGAGAATTGCCATGGGTGTGAACTGTCAGCTCTGACCAGGAGCAAAGACAGGAAAATAGGCCTGCCTTTAATCTGGAGTGCATGTTTGCCACAGATCTGCCTGCCAAAATGCTCCTCACCTTTCAAGGCAGCTGCCACCTCCTCCACCTCTATCAAGCTTTCTCTGCCCCTCAACTCCAAGATGAAAACAAGCCCTACTGCATCAACTTCTTGAGACCCCTCTTTCGTAGGCATCACATTCTTCTTAGCCTCGTACTTAGTTGAGTACGGGCCCACTGCGTCTACTGGATTACACAGAGGGCTTCAACCTTCTCCAGGTACCGGGATCCAATCCTCTCTTCTCCAGCAGATCTCCATCTTCACCCCTGTCTCCCCTGCCTGAGTCTTCAGTCTCTTCTGCCCCAGTGGTTCCTTTGATAAAGTTTATAAACACACTCTGGTCTACCTCATCCTTAAGAAAAAAAAAAAAAAAAAACATGTCCTCATGAGATCCTACCATCCTACCAAGTCTTCCTGACTCCCAGGCCACCTTTTTATCCATTACATCGTGCTGCCAGTCAGGACAGGTACATAAAAACACCTGAATTAGACAGAAATTATATATAAACTCAAGAATTAAAGTTCTATCTCCTCTCGGAGCTCTGATTATTAAAGCTCCTCAGATATAATACTGTCTCTTTTTGAGATAATAACAATAGAAGCAGCTAGCCAGCACAGAGGAGCCTGGAGACAGGAAGGCCTGAGTTCAAACCTTGCCTCAGGCACTTACTCGTTCAGTTGTTTCAGTCATATCTGATGCTTCATGATCCCATTTGGAGTTTCCTTGGCAAAGATCCTGGAGTGGTTTGCCATTTTCTTTTCCGCTCATTTTACATATGAGGAAATTGAGGCAAACAGGGTTAAATGACTTGCTCAGGGTCACACTGCTAGTAAGTGTCTGAGGCCAGATTTGAACTCAGGAAGATAACCTTCCTCACTCCAGGCCTGGTACTCTATCCATCCAGCTGCTCCTTACTGAGATACTGTGTTACCCCGGGCAAGTCACTTTACCTCTGTGTAGTTTCCTCAACTGTAAAATGAGGATAATAATAGCATCTACCTTTCAGGATTGTTGTGAAGATCAAATAAGATGATATTAGTAAAACACTTAGCATAGTGCCTGACACATAGCACACACTTAATAAATGCTTATTTTCTGCCTTCCAATATTCACTACACTTATAAATGATTTCTTTCCTATCCATTCTCATAGTACTTTGCATTCCTTTTACATATTTATCAATTTCCCAGTAATAGGACCACTACCTACCAGGCCTCCTCATTCCTCCCACAGATTAAACTAGCTTTTCCCTGAAAGGCGACAAAACTGTACCTAGAACTTAATTGGCCCAGAGGCCAAGGTTCAAGCAGCTTCCTGGTAGCTTCTGGCAGCAATGATTGAAGCATCCTAATCACTGAAGGGCATAAAAAGCTCTTCAGACTCAGGGGATATTCCAAAATCTTGTGAGTCACTCTGCCTACAATTCCATATGGAAATGAAGAAGAAAGTCTACTTCTAAACAAGTTAAATGTTGGAATATTCTTATTAAATATCCTTTCTTTGTCATGGTGAAATGAACTTCCTCTTCTTAACTGCTGAATAACCTATGAGTGTTATTTTTTCCTAATATTGAACCTGAAGTAACTGTACCACCCTAAGTAAAGCCCACCTCTAATAAGCTCCCCACCCTACTTCTCCAACTTGTACACACCGTCTTCTAAAGGTGTCTGCTATCTAGGATACTAGGGTACCCTGTGAATGGCTACTCCTAAAACTAAAGGTCATGAGCCCCCATCAGGGTGCCTCCCATTAGCAATCAGCCAGTAGATACAATTAAGTCTTAGCAAAGACATTTACTAAAATGGCAATTATAACAGTAGTTAAAAACCTCCCTCATAAACCTGGGTCACACTCACTTACAAAATATACATAGCATCCATAGGAAGAGTGAGCACAGAAGGCAATAGTAATGAGGTACATATGTGGGGAACATGTGGACAACACTACTCACTCCAATGGGCCTGCCAATTCTAAAAGTCTTTTTTTCTTCATGCAGTCTTCCCTGCAGCACAACTCTCAAATACAGGACTAGAGTCAGGAAGACTCCTCTTCATGAGCTCAAATCTGGCCTCAGATACTTACTAGTTTTGTGACCCTGGGCAAATCATTTAACCCTGTTTGCCTCAGTTTCCTCATCTGTAAAATGAGCTGGAGAAGGAAATAGCAAACCACTCCAATATCCCCAAATGGGGTCACAAAGGGTTGGACACAGCTGAACAACAAGAACATCTTCTGAGTTTCCAACTACAAATTCAGTGGCTCTTGAGAAGTAGATTGAATATCTGGTGAATAATCAAAGAAACATTAAGTTTCAATAAAATATAATTCCCCTCTTTCATATACCTCCCCAACTCAAACTTGCATTCATCGCTTAGGTCCTCCCTGTGGGTAGCTACTATTACCACTACAGCTGCCAAATTCCTACTGGTACAATTCTCATTAATAATTATCCAATAGATTTAATTAGTTTTAAGCAAAGACATTTACTAAGATAGCATAGTCAGAATAGTTGGTAAAATATCATCACCCCCACTCCCCAAATCTTGGATTATACTGTCCCATAAATAAACACTACGTCTATGGGAAGAGTGGGATTAAACCAAGAGTACAGGAGTAGTGAAGCATATACATCAAATACACATGTGACAATGGGTAATTCACAACTCCTAGTACTGCAAGGCCTAGAAGTCCTTTCTCTGTTGGGAGAGTACTGATGCAGCTCCTCCTCTTAGGGAAAAGGTGCTTAGTCTTTTTGTATCATGTACTTCTTTAAAAGTCTTATGAAGCCCATGTACCCTTTCTAAGAATAATGTTTTTAAATAATTAAAGGAAATTAGAAAGAACCTTAGTTAGAGGTTAGTGAAAATAAAAATGTAATTTTTTTTCTAATCCAAGTTCATGGACCACCTAAAATCTATCATGGACTAGACCCCAGATTAAGAACCTCTGTTTTAGGGGTAGCATCTCTGTTTGATAGGCCACTTAGCTGGGTTCCCAGGGCCAGCTCTTCTCTTGAGTTCATAGCTATCACTCTTCCCCATCACAAGTGATCACCCTTCTGGAAGCTGCCTCCTTTCTCCAAATAACACGGGAGGAGAGAAAGGAAGGAAGAGAAGAAGAAAGCCTCCTCCTCCATCTACCATGGGGTCTCCCCAACTTCTAAGCCACAGATGCCTCTGCTGTTCCATGGTTTTCTGTTTTTATATACAGGCCAAGAGATAGAAATGACTCTTAGCCAATCACAAGATATTTCCTGTGTGCTGGCGGCTGCCTCTGTCTAGTGGCTAAGATTCCAGAACCCTCTTGAATAAGAACCTGTTCACACGTTGTTGTGGGGTAATAGAAAAATTTCTTAACACTTTTTTTACAGTTATTCTGGGTCCTCTAAAACTAGATCAATTTAAGTGGAAAGGAATATTCCTTCCCCTACAAAATAAAAAGGAACAATGTGACAAGGCCTATGAAGGGTTGAATACTTTTTCTTTATTTGGTTCCCACCAAAAGTAGAATATTAGTTGAGAATAAAAGCAACCATGTAACAGTTGATTACAACCTGATCAAATTGAGTATTCCAATAAAAAGGAAGTGAAAAAGCCACAAAATAAGTATTATTTAAATATACTTAAATAAGTAGCAAAAGTCTAAAGAGTTAGATTTTTCTTTAATGAAATACAAGAAGCACAAGAAAAAAAATCATTACACAGAAAACACATGAGAAACACCTCTTATATTCATTCATTCCTCTTTTCTATTCCCAATGCCATCATCCTAATTCTAGTCCATGTTTTTATGAACCAATTCATACATAGATTTTTGCATCAGGCTCCTAACAAGTCTCCTTGACTCTACTTTCTTTTTACTCTGGTCCATTTTGCATATTGCTGCTATATTTTTAAATGCCTAAGTCAACATTTTGATCATGTTACTTTTCTTCTCAGAAATCTCCAATGGGAATTCAAGCCAAGACGGCTGCCTGAACAGAAATAGACTGCCTAGTTCCCACATAGCTATTCTGGCAAAAGACTGAAATTCACATCAAATCAAATAATGATCAAGAAATCTAATCAGAAACTACAGTAAATGCCTTCTACCACCCCAGATGTGCACAAAAAGTCAGTCACAAGCCCACAGGAAATAGGAAAGGGAGTCTGGCTATCTTCCCACAGGTCCCCCCACAAAGGTGATCAAAAGAACATTAATAATTGCCAACTCATATGCCTACTTTATGAGAGTGATCTACATGTGCACTGTGACTATATTCAACCAAAATATGAGAAGAAAACAAACTATGACATATGAAGATAATTCTAAATGCTAATTAAGTGGTATTGTACTATAATTACCAATAAATATAAGGAATTCAGAGAAATATGGTAAGATTTGCATGAACTCAATCTGAATGAAAAAAGAATAACCAAAAGAAAACCATACAGAATGACTACCATAAAAGAAGTGTAAACAAGGCTAAAATGCAGCAGAATTCAGATTAAAAGAAAAGCTAAATCTTTGTTCCAAGGTACAGTGGTTTGGTGGTAGACTACAGCTAAAGAATAGTGCATGTCACAAAGAAAAGCTCTGTTTGAGTAAGGGATTTCTTAGGAAGTGACCACAGTGAGAAGAACAACATGCACCAATAATTTTTCTTTTACTTTAAAGGTATGTCAGTGAAAGTGAGGGAAAAGAAGGAAAAATTATATACTGAATTCTAGGTAATTATAATGATCATAATTATGGTCATTATAATTATAATGAACAACCCTTTGACTCCAGATAAGAGAAAATGCACTTGGTTCCCTTCTTTGCAGAGGCAGGAGAAAATGGCTATATAGATATTGTCAGTCTGGATTAATACATTTGCTAGTTTTGCTAAAATGTCTTGTTTCTTTTTCTTTTTTTAATTTTTGGAATACATTTTCTTTTTTCTTTTTTGCAAGGGTTATCTTACTGGATAGATGAGGAAGGAAAGATACATACAGATACAGAGACAACATAAAAACAAAAGATATCATGAAAATGAAATTTGTAAATGAAAGAAAAACCTAGAACCATAATTTAAAAAAAAAACACAATAAAGGCAATGCAAGCTTTTACAAATAAATCTCTACAAAAGATCATATCCTTACAATCACAACATGTGGAAAATATAAGATCCTACTGTGTTCATTGTGTATTGATTACCAAAAAACTTTTGATTCAGTTGAGCAAAAGTCAGTTTTAAAGGTTCTCCTCCATCAAGCAGTACCTCATGCACAGTTAAGACAATAAATACAAGTCTCCTAGACAAGCTCAATGAGAAAGAACTTTGTTCAATGGACCTGATTATTCATGTCAAGTGAAACAGATAATAGGGGTCATCAGAAGTATCCACCACTGTCACAGAATGTCTTACACAGGAGTCTAAATGGAAGGATTGCCTACAGATGGTAAGGTGCTCTACACTCTTCTGGCTCCATATGATATTGTACCAACAACTTTAAGGCTAGGTTCCTTACAGAATCTCCTCATTGAGGTCCATGATCATCCTTTTTACTTGAGTTCCAGTGTTTGTTGCCTTTTAGTCCTACACAAACCACTTACCCTCACTACTCTGAATATACCACATTCTACATCCATACGCCTTCACTTTTCTACTAAGAGAAAGAAAGTGAATTTCCATATCTGCTCCCTTAGGATCAAGACTGTTCTTTACAATTTAGAGTTCTACTGCCTTTGAGCATTAGGGGACAGAGACTGGATCCAAGATTTCATTGGTAGAAGGAACTCCTGGTGGAAAAAATCCCCTCTACCAAAGCATGGCCACACTTTTTCTGCAACTTAGAGAATTTAGATGCTAAGAGACTTAACCAGACAGAGGCAGAGCTTGTATCAAAGTCCTCCTAAGTTAGGGGCCAGCTCACTATCCATTACCCTATGCTGCCTCTCTAACTTTTAGTATTATAATTTATATTTTGATTCTGCTTTTTTCATTTTGCATCCTTTCATACAAGTTTCCTTGTTTCTTTAAATTCCTTCTCTTCATCATTTCTTTCAAAGCAATAATATTCCATTACATTCATGTACCACAATTTGTCCATCCATTTCCCAATCAATGGGCAACCATTTGGTTGCCAGTTTTTTGTTACCGCAGAGTGTTGCTATTAGTATTCTGTTATATATAGAAACTTCTTTCTGTCACTGACATCCTTGGCACATGGGGCCAGTGGTGGAAACTCTGAGATAAAGGCTATGAGTAGTTTGGTCACTTTCCTCACATAATTCCAAATTGTTTTTGAGAACTGTTGGACTATTTTACAATTCTACCAACACTGTAGTACAGTACCTATCTTCCCACAGCTCCTGAATGATTGACTATTTCCTTTTTATCTTCTTTGTCAAATTTGATGGATGTGATCCTGATACAGTGGAAAGAATGCTAATCTTTCCTTCTAATGTTCAGCAAGTGGTCAAGAAGGTAGATTAGTTACTCTCTGCAAATCCCTTAAATTTTTACACCTCCAAACAAAGGAAGCACGCATCAGACATAAAGTTATGTGAACTACATCCTCAAAATAAGAAGCCCCAGGAAAGGCAGTTATTTTAGGAATTAACACCAGATAATTATAATATTTCATGTTCAGTGCCTTGCCTCCAGTGAACACAAGGTCATAAGGTTGCAAGTCTATTCCCAGCCCACTGTAAAGGAGAGATACCACTACCACCACCATCATCCCACTGACCCTAATCAATTATTTTTGCCTCACTTATATCCAAGTAAAGCAAGAAGGAGCAAAACCAGGTCTCTTCCAAGACACATGAATAGATAAAGAAAAGATAAGAGATGAAGCCAGGGTTCCCTTGAATCTGAGAGAAACCACCCTGAAACCAGTATAGCATCCTAGAGGTTACAAGGCTAAGGAACTCCATATCCCCCAAGATGCAATGGCTGAAGCAGCCCAGTCCATGGTGCTTTTGTGGAACTGGTAAAGATAAAGGTTCAAAGAATGAGTAACCAAGGCTGTTCTGGTTTTACTAACCCTAACCCTAAACACTAAAGATGTCAAGAGAAAAAAACTTCAGTAAAATCCAGTTCTCAAAAAGATAAACTAATAGAGAGGATTCTAAAAAATTATAAAGAAAAATGAGCTTACTAGCTGTGTGACCCTGGGCAAGTCACTTAACACCAATTGCCTAAAAAACAAAACAAAAAGCAAACAAACAAACAAAAAACAAAAAAGAAAAATGAGCAAAATCACAATAAGAAAATGAAAAAGGATTAATAAATATTATAATATAAAGAAATGTGAACCAACAGTACATGACGAAATAAAGAATCTTGTGGCTCCTTCAGAGATCATGGAACAACAATAAACCTCAACATGACTCAAAAAGATAAATAAAACTCTTAAAAGAAAGAAATTAGCCAGTAAACTAGTATTTATCAAGCTATAGTGCCAGGGACTGTGCTAAATACTGATGATGCAAAGAAAGAAAAAAAAAAACCAGTCTGTGTTCTCAAGAAGCTCACAATCCAACAGAGGAGTCAACATGCAAACAACAATGCACAAAAAAGATATAGACAGACTAAACTGGAAATAATCAACAAATGGAAGGCACTAAGACTAAGGACTACAGAAGGGAGACTTTATAGCTGAGATATGATGAAAGCTAGGGAAGCTAGGAAATGGAGATGAGGAGGGAGAAATTTCTAGGACTTGGGGTTAGCCAGTGAAAATGCCCAGAGTAGGAAGATGGAGTCTCTGTGAAAGGAACAGTAAACAGGACAGTGTCACTGCATTTCAAGGCACATAGAAGAGATTAGGGTATAAGAAGAATGGAAAGGTAGGAAAGGGTCAGGTAATGAAGGGCTGAAAAGCCAAGGAGAAGACTTCCTATTTGGTCCTGGAGGTGATAAGGAGCTGTATTTTATTGAATGGAGAGGTTATACGGTCAGAGCTAAGCTTCAGGGAGATCAATTTGACAGCTGAGTAGAGGATGGGCTGGAATGAGGAGAAACTTGAGGCAGGGAGACCAACCAACAGGTTACTGTAATAGGACAGGAGTGAGATGATGAAGACCTATACCAGAGTGGTGGCAGTATCAGAGAAGGGGGTAGATATGAGAGATGCTACTAAGGTAAAATCAACAGAACTCTGCAACAGATTGGATATTGGGGGGACATAGGAAGAGTAACAAATTGAGGATGATACCTAGATTGTGAGCCTAGATGTCACCTAGACACCACAAGAATGACAGTACACGTGATAGTAATAGGGAAATTAGGAACAAAGGAGTGTTTAAGGGGGGAAAAAAACATGTGTTCAGTTTTGGACATGTTGATTTTAAGATGTCTGTAGAACATCCAGTTCAGATATCAGTAGGTAGCTGGAGATGGAAGATTGGAAGTTGGAAGAGACATCAGGGCTGGATAAATAGATCTTAGTGACATCTGCTTAGAAATGGCAACTAAAACTATAGAAGCTGACAAGATCATCAAGTGAAATACTACAGAGGCAGAAGAGAAGGATCAGGACAGAACCTTAGGGGAACCTCCAAGTTTCTAAGTCAAAGAAACAATATTGCAAGTAGAAAGATTTTGACAGTTGATTTAAAGGAGGAAAGAAAAGGGAGGAGAAAAGGTATATACTAGAGGAGGAAGGAGGAAAATTTTACTATTTCACATATTTGAAAGAAGAATGTAAAGCCATGAATGAAGTTATGCAGAAATGAGCATCTTATTACCTCACTCTTTTTATGAATGGGTTGAAGGATAGCTGAACACACACACACACACAAACACACACACAAACACACACACACACAGAGTTTGTTGTATACATACATTAAATCAAAATGGATACAGTAGGGACCTGGGAAAGGGGAAGAAGGGATATAAGAAGAAGAGTAGAATCAGGGAAGAAATAGTCACAAGCAAAACAGACTTCAGTTCCAAAAGGCTGATCACTGAGTGTGAGGTGTAAAAAACAGAGATGGAGGCTGAGACTTAGTAAAGAGAGGGGTAGAGGAATAAGAAAACCACTTTAATTACAGGTTACTAGTCTGTACTCCCTCCTGCTTTGTAAAGAGGGATGGGGAAAGAAAGGAGGAAAAGGTATGAGATTATGATAGAAGGAAATATATAATTAATATTTCTAACAGTGAATATGAAGATGATGAACTCACCCATAAAATAGATGAGGGAAGCAGAATGAATTTAGAAAGTAGAATCCAATAATATGTTGCTTATGAAAAGCATGAGCCAGGGGCAGAGCCAGGATGATGGAGTGAAAGCAGTGACCTGCTTGAGTTCTCCCCCAAACCCCTCCAACTACCTGTAAAAAAATGGCTCTAAACAAATTCTAAAGTAGCAGAACCCACAAAAAGACAGAGTGAAACAATTTCCAGCCCAAGACAACCTGGATGGTTGATCAGAAAGGTATATTGTGCCAGGTGGGGAGAGGAGCTCAGTGCTGCGTGGTCGTGCAGGCCGCAGCGACCCTGGAGCAGGTCTCAAAGGACTGAATTGCAGGCAGCTATGGTGGTTTCCAGGCTTCTCAACCCATGAAAGCCAAAGACAACTTAGAAGGTCAGTGAGAAAAGTCTGTGACTGCGGTGTGAGGTAGAAGCTAGGTCTCAGCCATCCCTGGGGCAGCGGCTGCCTCCTGAGCTTCCGGCCCACAGACTGAGGGGGAATTGAGTGGCTGATCAGAGGGCGACTGCAGGGATCTCTTTGCCAGTTCTGAGGCAGGAATCTCTCGCTATGCCCATGCTTGGATCTGGGTCACAATTCTGAGGGGTGGTCCTGGGGCGAGGAGAAGCGCTGGCGTGGTGGAGCTTGTTGTGGCAGTGGAGAGGAAACAACTTGCCCCTTATCATACCACCTTGGAAGAACTGAAAATTTATAGGTCCCTAGAAGTATCTCTGAAAACGGCTGTATAAACCCCTGAAGCGTGGGACAGTACATTCTCCACACTGGAAGTAGACTTTTATCTTAACAAAGAGTTTAAAACTCAAGTAATTGACCGGGATCATGAGTAAGCAGCGCAAAAAGAGTCAGACTATATTATCTTACTTTGGTGACAAAGAAGATCAAAACATATAACCAGAAGAAGACAACAAAGTCAAAGCTCCTACATACAAAGCCTCCAAGAAAAATATGAATCAGTCCCAGGCCTTGGAAGAGCTCAAAAAGGATTTTGAGAAGCAAGTAAGAGAAATAGAAAAAAAACTGAGAGTGATCTAAGAAAATCATGAAAAACAAGTCAATAGCTTGCTAAAGGAGACCCAAAAAAATACTAAAGAAAATAACACCTTAAAAAGTAGCCTAACCCAAATGGCAAAAGAGGTCCAAAAAGTCAATGAGAAGAAGAATGCCCTAAAAAGTAAAATTGGCCAAATGGAAAAGGAAGTCCAAAAGATTACTGAAGAAAATACTTCCTTAAAAATTAGAATAGAGCAATTGGATGCTAGTGACCTTATGAGAAATCAAGACACCGTAAAACAAATCCAAAAGAATGAAAAATTAGAAAACAATGTGAAATATCTCATTGGAAAAACAGCTGACCTGGAAAATCGATCCAGGAGAGAGAATTTAAAAATTATTGGAATATCTGAAAACCATCATGAAAAAAAGAGCCTAGACATCATCTTTCAAGAAATTATCAAGGAAAACTGCCCTGATATTTTAGGACCAGAGGGCAAAATAGAAATTGAAAGAATCCACTGATCTCCTCCTGAAAGAAATCCACAAAGGAAAACTAGGAAAATTGTAGCCGTACTCCAGAGTTCCCAGGTCAAGGAGAAAATATTACAAGCAGCCAGAAAGAAACAATTCAAGTATTGTGGAACACAATCAGGATAACACAAGATTTAGCAGCTTCTACATTAAGGGACCGCAGGGCATGGAATATAATATTCCAGAGGGCAAAAGAGATAGGACTACAACCAAGAATCACCTACCCAGCAAAACTGAGTATAATCCTTCAGGGGAAAAAATGGTCATTCAGTGAAATAGAGGACTTTCAAACATTCTTGTTGAAAAGACCAGAGCTCAACAGAAAATTTGACTTTCAAATACAAGACTCAAGTGGAACATGAAGAGGTAAACAGGAAAAAGAAATCATAAAAGACTTATTAAGGTTGAACTGTTTACATTCTTGCATGGAAAGATGGTATTTGTAACTCATGAGACCTTTGTCAGTATTACGGTAGTTGGAGGGAAAAAATGATATGTATGTGTATAGATAGATAGATAGATAGATCAATCGATAAATAGATAGAGGGCACAGGGTGAGTTGATCTGGAGAATAAAATTAAGGGGTGAGAGACGATTATACTAGGAGAAGGAAAAAGGGAGAGGTAGAATGGGGTAAATTATCTCACAAAAAAAAAACAGAAAAGAAAAGGCTCTTACAGTAGAGAGGAAACAGGGGAAGGTGATAGGGAATGAGTGAATCTTATTCTCATAGCATTTGACTTAAGGAGGGAATAACATACACACTCAATTGGGTATGGAAATCTGTCTTACCCTACAGGAAAATAGAGGGGGAAGGGGACAAGAGAGTAGGGGGATGATAGAGAGGAGAAAAGATTGGGAAAGGGGGTAATCAGAAACGAATACTTATGAGGAGGGACAGGGTCAAAAGAAAGAATAGAATAAAGGGGGGTGATTAAGGGAAATAGTTTTTCATAGCATGTCTACTATGGAAGTGTTTTGCATAACTGCACATGTATAAGCTATATTGAGCTGCTTGCCTTTTCAATGAAGGTGGGTGGGGAGGAAGGGAGAAAATTTGGAACCCAAAGTTTTAAAAACACATGTTTAAAAAAAAGTTTTCACATGTAGCTGGGAAATAAGAAATACAGGAAATGAGGTACTGAAATCTATCCTGCCCTACAGGAAAATAGAAGGGGAAGGGGATAAGAAAAGGGAGGGACAGATAGAAGGGAAGGCAGACTAGGGGAAGGGGTATTCAGAATGCATGCCATCTTGGGGTGGGGGGAGAGGTGAGATGGGGTAAAAATTTGGAACTCAAAATCTTGTAGAAGTAAATGTTGGAAACTAAAAAATAAATAAATTTATTAAAAAAAAAAAAAGAAAGAAAGAAAAGCATGAGCCAGGTGTAATGGCGCATGCCTTTAAACCCAGATATTGGGAAGGATAAATCTGGAGGAGCTCTTAAGCTCAAAAGTTTTGAGCTGCACTGAGCTATGCTTGACTGAGTGCATTAAGTAGAATAGTTGTGAACCACCAGGAGAGGTGGGGGGACCAGGTTATCTAAGGTGGGGTGAACCAGCGCAGTTCAGAAACTGAGTAGGTCAAAGATTCCATACTAATCAGAATGGGATTGAGCTCATGAGGACCATTGTACTTCTACCCTGGATGAGAAAGGGAGGCCCAGTCTTTAAAAAAATAATAATAATAATTTACAAAAAAGAAATATACCTGAAATAAAGATTTACAGAATTAAAAATGAGTAACTAGAGCAGAGTTTATTATGCTTAGGCAGAATAAAAATAAACAGGAGTAATAATGATATTCATACAAGGCAACAGTAAAAATGACCACAATTTTAAAAGATAAGCAGGAAAACTATAATATGCTTAAAGGCACTATGAATAATGAAATAATATCAGTATTTAATATACATGTACCTAAACATGTATATGCTTAGATAAGTATCTAAGCAATGGCATCTAAGTACTTGAAAGGAAAACTAATTACAAGAAGAAAAAGACAACAAAACAATAATAGATGGAACCTGAATGTGCTCCCTTTCAAAACTAGACAAATCTCATTTTTTCAAAATAAGATAAATTATAAAGAAATTAATGGTCTGAATAGAAGTTTTAAAAAGTTAGAAATGACAGATTTCTGTTAATTGTTAAATGGAAATAGGAAAGAATATATGTTTGTCTCAGCTGTGCATGGAATCTTTACAAAAACCTAACCTGTGCTAGGGCATAAAATTCTCAAAAACAAATATTAAACACATCCTTTAATGACCACAACAAAAGAAAAATAGTCAATAAAAAACTTGTGAAGAAAGGATTCAAAATTAAATGGAGACTAAATAACTTAATCTAAAGTACTAGCGGGCCAAACAGATGAAACATATAAAGGAACAGTAAAGAAAATAAAAGCAATGAAACAATACACCCAAACTTTTGAGACATCGCAGTCAAAGCAACCTTTAGGGGAAAATCTGTATCTTGAAACATTTTTCATCAGCAAAAGAGATAGTACAGACCAAAGAATTAAGCATGCAAATAAAAGAAGAAAAAGAAAAGCAAATTTAAAAAGCAGACTAAAAACAAAAAATAAATTCTGAAAACCAAATGAAAAACAAAATTTAAAAATAAAAAACCCATTGAATTGATAAATAAAACTAGAAGCTAGGTTTTTTTCCCCAGAAAAACTAGTAAGTTGGTAATTTTATCTTTTTTAAAGAGAGAAAAAATCAAATTTCCACTGCCAAAATTGAAATAGGAGAATTTGCAACTAATTGAGAGGAAATAAAGGAAATTATTAGAAATTCTTTTGCCCAATTATGTGCAAAAAACCTACTAACTCTAAGTGAAATGGATGAATATTTACAAACAACAACAAAAACACCCTCAGGTTAAAACACATGAACAATGAATTTAAATAATGGGGGTGGGGAATGAAAGCATCCTACCAAAATCCTTCTATGAGATAAATACAATCCCAATGCCTAAACTATGAAAAAGCTGGAGAAAAACTAGAGAAAGTAAACTATAGATCACTATTTCTAATGAATATTAATTTTTTAAAGGTTGAATAAATATTTGCAATGCCACTAAAACAACATATTAAACAGATTATATGATATAACCAGGTTAAGTACATACCAGAAATACAGGGTTGGTTCAATATTAGGAAAAATATTAACAGAATAATCCACTTATGAATAATAAAATAACAAAATCACATGAAAATATTAATAGATTAATAAAAAGATTTTAACAAAATACTCATATGTTAAAAAAAGCATTAAGAAGCGTAAGAACAAGTAGACTTCAATGTGGAAAAGAGTATCTTTGCAAAGAAGATCAGAGTAAAGCAATAATATCTGTTCTCTGTTGTTATTAGTATTTGGTGTAATTTTAGAAATGCAGTCTTTTTTTTTAAATTAAAGGACTAAAACGCACAAAGAAACAAAGTTATTTCTTTTTGAGAATAGCATGATTGCTTACTTTTAAAAAGCCCTAAAGACTCACCAAAAAATTCATGGAAACAAAATTAATAACTTCAATAAAGTAGCATAAAATAATATAAACCCCTCAAAACGCCAAACTTTGTATATATTACCAGCAAAACTCAGCAGGAAGGACAAAGAAACTCCATTCAAAATAACTAAAAAATTTATAAAATATTTGGGATTCTACCTACTGTCACACACAGGAATTATATTAATACAACTACAAAACCTTCTTTACTGAAATAAAACTAGACCTACAAAATGAAGAGATACAAATTGTTCATGGTTGGGCCTTAACAATATAATAAAAATGACAATACTACCTAAATTAATTTATTGATTCAATGCCATGCCAATCAAACTAATGATAAATTACTTTATAAAACTAGAAAAATAGTAACAAAATTCCTCTGGAAAAACAAAAGGTCAAGCCTCTCAAGCGAAATGATGAAAAAAAAGTGGGAAAAGGACCTAGCAGTACCAGATCTCAAACTTTAGTACAAAATAGTAATCATCAAAACATTCTGATACTGCTCTAAAAACATAAAAGTTGAACAGTGGAAAAGTTTAGGTACTCAAGAATCAGAAGCAATCAAATATAGTAACATAATGTTCAGTATCTGAAGGATTCCAAATATTGGGTATTCATTATTCAAGAAAAAATACTGGGAAAAAATGAAAAGAAGTTTGGCAGAAATCAGAGATTTAAGCTCCAGATGGATACAAAATCTAAATATAAAAGGTCATATCATAAACAAATTATGATTTGTACAAGAAATACCTTTCATAAATATGAATAGAAGAAGAGCTCTTTACCTAACAAGGGATGCCCAGAGTACAATTTACACAGTAATAACTATATTTTAAGAAAAGCAATTTTGAAAAAATTAGGAGCTCAGATCAATGTAATGTCCAGTCACAACTAGAGAAACTTAATAATGAAGCAAGTTACCTACCCTCTAAAAGAGATGTAATGGACTCTCAAGGCAAAGAACGAGACATTTTCGGACAAAGAAATGAGTATATTATTTTTTTTTTGCTTGACTATGATTATTTGTTAAAAGAGTTTTGTTTTTCCTTTTTTTCAACGTAGGGAGGAAATAAAGGAAAGGAAGGGTAGTGATGTCGTTTTCTCCCTTCTCCCCCCAAAAAACTGAATAAAGAAAAGGAGATCATTAAAGCATTTAAAAGAAAATACATAGATGGGAGCATAAGGAAATTCGGGGGGGGGGGGAAGCAGACAAGCAGGGCAATTTTGAAAGTAACAGATGGAATTTTAAATATTTTTCACATACTATTTTTTAAAAAAACACACCTGATATTGGTGGTTTAATGTATTCATATTTTTCAGTTATCTTTTCTGTATGAAAATGCTTTGAGTAGGGGTGGAGGGTGTTTAAGTACAAAATAAAAATTAAAAACTAGGCAAATGAAGTCAGAATTCTTCCTCATTAGAATGCAAACTCCCAGGGAGAAGACTGACTTTTCTGCATTTCTAGCATTTAACACAGTGCTTTGCACCTAATACTACTTAATAAATACTTTATTCATTTACTCAACTCAGATAAGAGCCAGTCAACTGGAAAAAAATATATAAGGAATAAATTTCTTTGATAAAAACCTAATATCCAATATAAGAAATTGATAAGAATATATAAGCACAAATTATTCCAATAGACAAAATGTCAATATACATGAATAGGCAGAGGTTTTTTTTTTCAAGTTTTATTGATACGGTTTTTTTATATTACTCTACAAACATTTACATATTACTTCCATTTCATGAAAAGGTTCTTATAACAAGGCAAAACAGTTAAGCGAAACATAATACAGTGAGTTCATCTGAAAGTTCATGCAACATTTCACATCTGTAGTCACATTCACTCTATTTAAAAAAAAAAACACCAACTATTTTCTCTCCTTCCCACACCCACTTCAGTGAACGAAAAAGGAAAACAAATTTCTTGTAACAAATATGTGTAGTCAAGCAAAATAAATTCCTTCGATGGCTGCATGCAAATAAACATATACGTCTGTGTGCACACGTATACGTACATACGTGTATGTGTGTATATGCCTCATTCTGTATTCTAAATCTGTCACGTCTCTGTAATGGACAGCATGTTCTATCATCTGTCCTCTGAATACAGGAATGATCACTGCACTAATCACAGCTCTTACAGCTTCAAAGCTGTTTTTACACTGCTCTTGTTATTGTATAAGTTGTTCTCCTGGTTCTGCTCATTTCATTCTTTATCAGTTTATGAAAGCCCTCAAAATTGTTTGTTTTTTATAATACTGATGCTATTGAATAATTATTCTTCTATTTCTGCTCACTTCACCAGGTGCAGTTTGAGTTTTTCCATGTCTTTTTGAAATCATCTATTTCCTCAGTTCTTCTGGCATCCTATTCATATACCACGACTTATTTAGCCATTCCTCAATTACTGGACATGTTCTTAGTATTTTTTTTTTTTTGCTATAACAATCAAACTAACAAAGAATTACTTTATAGAGCTAGATACCAAATTTATCAAAATTCATGAAGGGGGAGGAAAAGGCCAAGAACAGGGAGTTCTTAAAAGAAGAAAGGAAAGCTATTAACAACCACGTATTTTTTTAAAGTTCCATGTCAACAATAATAATGGGAATGCAAATTAAAATAACTGAGGTTACATTCGTACCCATTAGATTGGCAAAGATGAGAAAAAAGGAAAATGGCAACTGTTGGGACTGTGGGAGGGCAGGGACATTACTACACTGTTGTGGGAGTTGTGAAGTAATTAAACCATTTTGGAAATCAATATGGAATTAAAATTTTAGTATACCCCAAAAGTCACTAAACTTTTTACACAGTATTATCACTACTAGGCAAAATTGCCCCCCACAAAATAAAATAAAGCAAAAAAAACTAAATTGTACACATGTTTTATTGTAGCATTTTTTATTGTAACAAAGAACTAGAAACAAAGTAGGCACCGATCAACTGGAAAATGGCTAAACAAATTATAATATATGGATGCTGGGGAATATGATCGTGCCATACAAAATGATAAAAAGGATGCAAGCATTTAGACAAACCTGAAAAGATATATATGAACTGATGCAGAACAAAGTAAGCAGAACCAGGAAAATAACTGATGTAACTATAGCAATGCAAAGGAAAACAACTGTGAAAGACTTAAGAACTATGATTAACACAATACCCAATCACAGGTCTAAAAGACTAATGATGACTTGTGTTTCCTACCTCTTAGAAGAAAAGTGATGGATTAAGAATACAGAATGAAATATAGAATATTTCCAGATACAACCAATGTGTAGATTTGCTTATTTGTTACAGGGGAAGGCTTTTGAGGAGTGGAGTTTGGGAAGGGATAGTAACAGTATTATTTAAAAGAGGGAAAATAACAGCTTAATGAATCAGAAATTGAAGAAACCAAAAGAAAGTTCAGAAGAGAAATCAAACAAGCAGGGAAAAGTTGGAATTACCATGTTAAATCTGAAATACACACCCCAAAATCAAGTTATACATAATGGAGAACAGTAGTGTGGCCCTCTTTTTCTGTTCTTCTTTGTATAGAGAAATATCTGTGCATGTGATTCATCAAGCTCATAATAATAAAAGTTTAAAAAAAAAAGCAATGACCATGGTTCATAGGGGAAAACGGAGCAACGTATTTTCCTCGTCTTGGTAGAGAAGTAGGTACTACAGATGCCAAATGTTGCATGGACTGTCAGATGAGGTTCTTTGGTTACTGTGTCCTTTGGTTCTGCTTAACCATTTTTCTTCGAGACACGTAAAAAGGTGGGGAGGACAGAGGGGTGGAATAACTGGAAATGTTTGTGATATAAAAACAAAAGGCATCAATAAAATTTTTTCAATTTAAAAAATGAATTGAGAAGCTAACAGGTTTGGAAAACAAAAATGATAAAATGTAGACAAATTTAGCAGGAAAAACCAAAATGCACAAGAATTCTATAGAAGCTAAAGACAGTGACCTTGAAGACAGGATATAAGGATATAACATAAGGATCAAGGTTTCCCAAGAGAACATATGACATGTCAGAAAATCTGAATATTATAATGCAATAAATTGTCCATAATTTCTGAACACAGACAACAAAATACTGTTTGAAAGAATACATAGATTACTACCAGAAAAAAAAAAAAAAACCCAACAACCCTGTACTTCAAACTCCAAGACACCTAGTGGTTAAATTTAACAGCGTTACTGACAAATTACAAATTTTGCAAGAGGCCAGAAGAAATACCTTCAAATATCAAGGGAAATTTGAATAACACAGTATTGTAATGCAAGAAATTATGAGAAATTTGTAGAAGGGGATGGAAAAATATATTGCAAAAAGCAACAGAATTCAAACTGCAATACCAAATGACACATCTTGAGGACCTGAGTCTAATCAATCAACCAAAAGAAACAGACATGATCAACAACAAAAAGGAAGTCTTTAAGGCTTTGGCGGGGGAGGGGTTGGGTGTAAAGGGAAGATGAGAAAGTGTTAGATGTAGGCTCAGAAGATCTTGGCTGAATCTCAGTTCTGTAGGGAACTGTACCTGTGTGACCTCACCCTCTGTGGGTTTCCATTTTCTCCCTTGTAGACTGCCCAGGTGAGAACAGATTACAGGATCATAGCTAAAGAGAAGGGACTTCAGAAGCTGTCTTGTCTAGGCCCCTCAATTTACAGATGAAAGGGTCAGGGGAATCCCAGGGAGGTTGAGGGACTTGTCCACAATCACATAGGGAATGTCAGAGGTAGGATTTGAACCCAGGCCCTATGACTCCAGAGTCACTGTATCACTGTATCACATTGCTTCCCATAACCTCTAAGATGTTCTCTAAAATACTTTCTGTCTCTAAATCTTAGAATCTATGACCTCAGAAGTTTTTGGTTTTTATTTGCTATACTGGACTTAAATTCAAGCCCCTTGAGTTCCATAAGACTGTTAGGAAAAAAAAGTCATTTGCCTACAAAAATTACATGTGCCTCATCATTTTCATGTCCATTCAATACACATTTATTTATTCAATATCTATTAAGTGTGCTGGGTCTTAAAGAAGATACAAAGATAAAAGAGACAAGACCTGTTTTCAAAAAAACTGATCTAGTAAAGGAGATTAAAATATAGTAAAACAAAGAAAATATCCCTTTATATTTCTTGGTAGAGACAGCATGACAGTGGATGAAGAGTTGGTCTCAGAGCCAGAAGGCGGAAGGGGTTCAAGAACCAACTCTAATACATCCTGACTGTACGGCCAAGAAGAGTCACTGAGCCCTTCAGTGCTTTAGGCAACTCTCCGACACAACAAAGTGCAAACAAGGTGCCAGAGGAAGTGTACCGATGAAATCACAGATAGAAGCCTTATCCCTATCCTCCTACATTTGTATATGACTTTTTCCAGTTTATAAAGCACTTTCTGATACATTTTCTAATTTAATTATCATAACCGGTAGGCAAAGCAGATAATAATAATTAATAATAATAGTGATAACAGCACTTACATAGTGTTTTAAAGTTTAAAAAACACTTTACATATATTATTTCATTTGATCCTCAAAAGAACCCTCTGAAGTAGGTACAATTATTATCCACATTTTACAAATGAGGAAACTGAGGCTTAAAGAGGTCAAATGACTCACTCAGCTGTGAATGTCTGAGGTAGTACTTTAAATCTGGTCTTCCTGACCCCAGAGCCAGAACTACCAGGGTGCCTCACAGATATCATTATTAGCCATTTTATAAATGAAGAAAAATAGGATCAGAGAAGCTAAAGTCCCATAATTGATAAACAGTAGATCAAGAAGTAAACTCAGGGCATCCTAATTTCCATACTGAACTTTTAAATCTAAGCCCTGCCCCCCCAACACACGCACCAAGGGGCAGCTGGTATTGAAATGAATAAAGTGTTGGGCCTGGAGTCAGGTAAACCTGAGTTCAAATTCAGCCTCAGACACTTACTAGCTGTGTGACCCTAGGCAAGTCACTGAACCTCTGTTTGCCTCAATTTGCTCAATTGTAAAATGGGGATAAAAATAGCACCTACCTCCCACGGTTATGAGGATCAAATGAGATAATATTTGTAAAAAGTACTTAGTACAATGCCTGGCACACAGTAGGTGCTATATAAATATTTATTCCCTTCCTTTCTCCCCCCTCCCACTTAACATTTCCTTTACCATTTCACATTTCCCCTATGCTTACCTCTGCTCTCAGTTCCTTTTGTTTCCAATATACTCCAGCTAAGTCTTCTAATTTTTCCCCAGTTTAGAACAATGCCCCTCCTTACGTCAGCCAAAGTAATCCCATTTCCATCCTCCAAAATTTACCTTAATCTCATCTCCTTCAAGAATCCTTGTGGAAGATTAATCAATCAACAAGAACTTATTGAACATCCCTGCTAGACACCAGAGGTTAAAAGATAAAAACAAAACAATTGCAGCCATAGAGGAACTTACACTCTAAATCAAAGGAAGGTACTCAGTTCTTTCTTTATTATTCCCACTCGGAACTAAAAACTCAATTTTTATTTTCTTAAACAGTACATGTAAAATAAGCAGGAAAAGCCTTCCTCAAAGGAAATTTTCATTCCTCTCCTCATCACCAAAATCTCTAGACTCCAACTGAGAGTTCAGGGGTGAATGAGATCTCCAGACATTGTGTCCTTTGGGAAAGATGTATTAGTCTCACTTGCAATATGCTCTCCTTCCCTCTGAAACATAACAAGGAATCAGTTTTCATTTTAAAGGTCTGTTTTAATTTAGCTTCTTAACAAAGAGGCACTAAAGTGTTGCATTATCTTTAATTGAGGACAAATTCCTCCTGAAACAAGAAGTGAATCAGATCATACAGTTCAAAATTAAGTGCTTATTGCTTATATGGAACTCAATCATTAACGTGCTTACATCCCAGCTTTTAGTTGATACCAATGCTCTGACAGCTCAAATTGTGGGCCATCCTTTTTAACAGGAGGCATCATGGCTTAGGCCAGGGAAAGCACACTAGGCTGAGTCTGATGACCTAGATTACAACTCTGGGTCTCCTACCAGTTAACTGTGTTAACTCCTTAAATCTTTCCTAAGCTTGGTTTCCTCATCTATAAAATGGAAAAAAATAATATTTAACTGATGGAATTATTAGAGGCAGCAATGAGAATGTATATGAAGTGCTTCATAAAGTTATATAAAAATGGTATTAATCAATCAATGAGCATTTATTAAGTTCTTACTATATGCCAGGTACAGTACCAAGCACTGGGAATACAAAGAAAGGCAAAAATACTTTTGCCTTCAAGAAACTTCTATTTTAATATGAGAGACAACATTTATATAGACAGGCACAAACAAAATGTATGCATTTTGTAAAGTAAAGATAAGCAAAATTAGAAGGGAAGGTTCTAGCAGTGTCAAACACCTGAGAAGGTGGCATTTAATCTGAGTCTTAAAGGAAGCCATGGATTATAAGAGGCAAAGGTGAGCAGGCAAAGACCTGCAGACATGAGGGAAATGAGTACTGAGGCAAACAATACGAGATGAAGTATTATGTTTAAGGAACAGCAAGGAGCCCAGTATGGCAGGTTCATAGAGTTCGGGGATGGGAGCAAAGTGTAAGAACACTGGAAGGGTAGGAAGAAGACAGGTTGTGAAGAGCTTTAAATGTCAAACAGAAGACTTTATATTTAATCCTGTAGGCAAAAGAGAGGAACTGAATTATATTAATTCACCCAAATGGGGTGGGGGTGGGGAATATGGTCAGAATTATGCTGTAGGTAAATCACTTTGGCAGCTACGTGGAGAAGGGACTGGAGCGGAGAGAGACTTAAGGCAGGGAAACCAATTAAAAAGCTATCGAATAATACAGGTGAGAATTAATGAGGGCCTGAACAGGTGGGGGAATTGGAATAGCATGAGAAGAGAGAAGGAGACCTATATGGAAGATGTAAAGGTAGAAACAACAGGATTTGGCAAATGGTTGGATATGTGGGTGGACAAGAGTGAGGAGGGGAAGATGACACTGAGGTGCAAATGTAGTCGGTTAAAAAT
This sequence comes from Vombatus ursinus, assembly GCF_900497805.2. Lineage (NCBI taxonomy): Eukaryota > Metazoa > Chordata > Mammalia > Diprotodontia > Vombatidae > Vombatus > Vombatus ursinus. Next base: position 9,422,169 of record NW_020954719.1, on the reverse strand, counting down.
GAAACACAAATGATCAAAAATGTCATTTGAGATGATACAGTGATTAAAGCACCTCCCATAGTTAAGAAGTTCTTATAAAAACTAAAATTAACAATTTTAATTTCATTAAACTCTTCTATTTCCATTCACTTTCTGGTAAAGATGTTAATTATCTATTAATGTCTGAGAGGAATGAAAAGACAAGGTAAAAAAGCAAAAAGGATAAATCATGTTAGATAATGAATACCTGAGTACTCAATAGTCCTCTAATGCCATTTAGACATAAAAATAAAAGTAACTGGGTAAGCATGATTTTGAGTGAAATCTGTCATATAAGTATAACTGGCAAGCGATTTAGCCTCATCCATTTGTGGACTTCCTATAGCCCCAAGTCCCCAAGTGCCCAAGTGCCTTTTCCCCAACTCGTAACTCTCAATGAAACTTATACTACTCAACCTCACTGCAGTGATGACATCCTATTCACCCCAATTCAACATGTCACTATTCACTAATAGCCAATGGTACTTGATCATTCTACTCCTATCCTGCCCTGATTCCTATACTCATCCCAAAATTATTTTGGCTACATTTCACACAATCATAATAAGAACAATTCACATCTATATACCACTTAAATGCTGGTAAAACACTTTACTTGCATGATCTCATTTGATCTCCAATACTACGAGGTGGGTGCTATTATTATCCCCATTTTAAAGAATAAGAAAATAGGCTTAGAAAAATTAAGTATTGGAGCAGCTAGGTGGGGCAGTGGTTAGAGCACCGGCCCTGGAGGCAGGATGACCTGAGTTCAAATCCGGTCTCAGACACATAACATTCACTAGCTGTGTGACTTTGGGCAAGTCACTTAACCCCAATTGCCCTCACCAAAAAAAAAAGAAAAATTAAGCATATCAAAAATTTATAACTAGAGAGCACCTTAGGTCATCTAATCCTGTCCCTTCATTTTACAAATCAGGAAGCTGAGGCCCAAAAAGATTCAGAAACTCACACAAGGCCACAAAAGTAATAAGCGGTAGGGCCAAAATCTGAACTTAGGTCAGATGACTCCAAATCTTCCCATCCAAAATCAAATTCCCTCTAGGTCCTGAACCACCCATAGCTCTTCACGTGTGAAAGGGCTGTCATAAAGAAGAGCCCACTCTACTGTATTTATGGCAAGGTCACGGGTGAACACTTGGGCATACGTCATTCTCAGAGGCACAGAATTTCAAGTGGTATAGGTAGAAATCAAAATGGGAGAGGCCAGCCCTGACTAGGGGAAAGAAAACAAGTCTATTCCTTTATCACTACCTCCTTCTAACCTGTTACTACTGCTTCTCCTTTTAACTTCTTCAGCTTTAAACTCCCCCCCCTTTAAAAACACCTTCCCCTTCCTTTACCCTCCCCCATCTAATCCCATATAACTTACATGAATGCCATCTTCACATGAAGATATCTTATGACCACCTAGAATAATCATTCTGGATTAGAACAAAATTATTCACAGGGCTTTCAACACCCAGGACACTTTGCCACATGCAGCTGGTTACCTAACCACTTGTGAGGTCCACTCCAACAGTACAGTTAAAAGAATACACAAAAGGGAAACCAAGAATTATGGTGAAGCCAAGAGTAACCTGGGGTACGCACAGAGTTTTACCACAATTCAGATTCTGAACACTGACTTTTATCTCAAGTAATTATTAAGGTGAGCCTCAGCCCTTGGTCCTACTCCACAGCCTCCAGATCCTGGGCTGGAGCTAAAAACAGCCCAGTTGCCTGCCAGCTGATGAGTGCCAAAGAGTTCCTTTTCGGGTAAACAGTTCTCCTCTGATGTTGTTTGGGGATAAGAATACTGAGGAGTTACTTTGGTAATGAGATTGGCACTAAAGCTTGGCATAGATCAGTAAAATAATAATTTAATAAGACCTTCCCTTTTCGACAAGCAATATTCATGTAAGTTATCTGGACTATCAATACTACATACTATAATTGAATAGTAAGTCTAACTCTTTTTTAGACTACAAAATTTCACAAAGCATATGTGTCTGTATGTACATATATAAAAATATACTTATTCATACATGTATACATACATGCATACAAACCAAGCTAGACCAATTTTCCAACTGAACTCCTTTCTTAATTAAAATAACACATGTAAGGCAACCCCTTAGCACTCTGTTCTACCTTAAATACTGACTCTCTTCACAGTATTCCCAGGTTGTCTCTCTCTGACCTTACATAGACAATATATCTAGGGATTTTAATGTAGAAAGCAAGGAAGGGCTAAAAAGAGAAAAGGAAATAGAAATTTCAAATAACTAAGCTGCAATGGAAGAAAGTATGGGGAAAGAAAGGTGGGGAAAAACTCACAAGTCTCAGTGTTTTGACCCTAAGTGACACCATCTAATGTTATTACTAAATCAAGATTTTTTTAAGTATGTTTTTTAAAAATCATCATCTTAGTGACTCGTCGCAAGTACTTTATACTTTCTCATTCACAAACTTCCTGGTTCTACGCTTAACTTATACTCTTTATCCCAAATGAATGGGGTTATGAGGATTATATTTGTTTGTATATTTATTATTTGAAGAATATCTCTCTCCTATTGTTCCTCTGAAGGAAGAATTTCTTCCACAAGTGTGATTCTTGAAGTGGTAAGTTACTACTATAAGTATTCAAATAAAGCTTGAATTACCACCTGTTAAGGCTTTGAGTGAGACTGGACTAGAAGATCTAGGAAACTGGACATAGAATCAGCTTGGTATCCTCCAAATTAATTCTTGAATTAGAAATTTTCTAAAGTACTTACAGGGCAATACACATAATAGGTGCTCAATAAATGTTTGTTGATTAACTGATTAAGAAAAGGTTCTTTACTCCATTTGCTAAATTACTAAATTTAAAACAAGAGACTTTCCTGGTCCTAGTATTCCATCCTATAAAAAAATTTGATACTCTAAAAATTTTATCTGTAATAGTAGGCAATCCCACAAATATACACATACATATATTTATATATGTGTGTATCCTTCAAAAAGGTGGCTAAAAAAACGGTCACCATGTGACTCTTCATCCTCTCCATCTATCCTATGATGTCTTGATTTAGATAAACTCTTTACCTTTTGAACATTTTCTATAGAGTGTAGGCTTATTTCCCTTCCCAAGTATAATCCAATTCAACAAATATTATGAATTACTTATTGCTATAGAAAGTATTCACTAATTCATGCACTTGCCTTCCAGAACTTGTTACATAATATTAACACATTAAAGAGGACATTGAATGTTTTTCTTGTTCAACTGGGTATGGTTCTATTCTTGTGCTCCTCTCGGGCAGGCATTTGCTTTTTGTACAATTCCTATAGAACAAAGATTTTTCAGCCTTTTCTCAAAACACTGCCATAAGAATAATAAGGGATGGCTTGGTAACTTATGGATATTTTCATCAATATAGCTCCAACCCACATATCTTTAAATATCTTCTCATAGGTTTGCATAAGTTACAAGTTCATATTGGGATGCTATTTTAAATAGTCAAGCTATTTGGAAATGAAACGTGCTACCTTTTTAAGTAGTGTCCAGGTCTTCACCACTGGAAGTATTCAAGGAAAGATTGAATGACCATCTGTCAAGGATAATACAGAAGATACTCTTGCAGTGAGTGAGGTTGGACTAGATGATATGGGACACTGGAGAGTAAATCAGGGATGGAAAGAAAATTAGAGATCTAACCCCTTCAGTTTTACAAATGTGAAAACAGAGGCCCCAAAGTCTAAGTTTTCTCCCCAAAGTTTTCATTCTAAGATTCTAAAATAATTTTCTTGATACTTTTATTAGTGGTATTACCACTGTGACTTCTGCTCTATGAAGTACCTTCCTCGGCTCTCTATTTTAATCAGTACACTGAATCTCCTCTAGTTTAGTTCACCTTACCAACTTCATACTACCCTATACTTCTTATGGATACCAAATTTCCATGATGTTAAGAACCTCTAGCCATTTAAAATGGTAAAACATGTTGAAATTATTCAGTCAGTATAATGTCACAATATAGCTTCAACATGGCTGTGTTAATAGTTTGTAAACATTGTTCCCATGAGGGCCAACCAAAATGAAAAACAACATAGGAACAATAAGATAAGGTATTAAGGAGTCTATGATCCTTAGACATCAAAGAACAACAAAGCAGTATTCAAATATCCACAAAGAAATACCCTAATTTAAAAAAAAAAAAAAGAAAACCCCAAACCATTTTCTGCATGTGCACAATTCATTCTTTCTATGCTCCGAGGGAACTGTCCCTTTCAGCACCACAGCATTAAACCCTATCAAATCCGGAGAACAGAGGTCCCAGATTGAGTCACTGAGAGAAAGGTCTAATTAGCTGCAAGAGATATCTAAAGGTAGGGAAATGCAGATATTTAAATTAAAATAAACAGAATATGTTTCACTTTATTCTGCATTAACAAGCAGCCTCGTACCATAAAAAGAACTCTGGCTCTGGAGTTAAAAGAGTTCAAATCTTGCCTCTGACACAGAACCTGCATGACCTTGGGCAAATCACTGGACTTCCTGGACCCCAGTTACTTCAACTGTAAAATGAGGAGATTAGACTACACAGCTTCTGAGGTCCCTTCCAGCTGTAGAGCAATGATCATATGATCCTTTCTTAAGGACGTTTTGTGGCAAAGCTGATAAGGCACTACAGTTGGGAGCCTGGAAAACCAGAGTTCAAATCTTACTTCAAACATTTACTAGCTGTGTGATCCACTTAACCTTTCTGTGCCTCAGCTTCCTCATCTGTAAAATGAGAGAATTGGACCCTATGGCTTCTCAAGGTTCTTTCCAGTTCTGAATCTATGATCCTATGATCATGAAATAAAATCTCCCCAAAATTTTGTCTATAGTCAGCAAAAAACCTTGGAGATCATATGCCAGAAGCAAAAAAATCACAGACTTGTCTGTCAGGCACTACGTCTATGCACAAGAAACCCATAGGTTTGCTTCCTAATCCCCTCCACCACCCCTCTTAAGAAAGAGTTTTGTATGCACATACCCTGAATCTGAGACACAGAGGACAGGCTTCCAGCCCTCTCCAAGGATAGCCTTGATTTCTAGGACAGAAAATGCTTGCTGGACACCAAACCATCCCCCTAGCAATCAAATCCTCTTTCAGCAAGAAGTGCAGGCCTTATGGGTCATGAGTTCCCATGAAAAAAATGCTGCAGTGTTTCCAGAACCAGGTTACAGACAATGTGCTACTGTACAAAGCTCTCAGCATTCTAAGCTCCATTCCCTTGAGTCTCTGCCTTTAGGAATCCCACCAGGAAGTCAAATCAGCCACTTGCATTACACATCAAAAAAAATTTTAAAAGGGGGGGGGAGAAAGAAAGCCTCCCTCTCTCCCAATACATTAGAGGAGAGTACTTAAATACTTAAATAAACGTTGAAAAACCCACCACACCCGCAACCTACCTTGGGAAGCTCAAACACCTCTGAAGCTCCCTCTCCAGGGGACTTCGACATTGAAATTTCAGAAAACATTTATAAAAAGGACTCTCTCCTGACCCCCAGGTCCTTAATCCTACTTCCCATTTCCACCTCTGATTCTACTCTGCATGTCCACTATGGGATCAGCAGCAGCTTTCCACTTGAGGCAGAATCTGCAGCTTACTACCACCTCCCCACATCTGAATTTATCAGGTACAATTGCAAAGTTCCTCCCTTCCCCGCAAAACTGATGACACATTCTACAGGGACTGGTCCCAAGCTGTATAGCGTCCAGATGTTCAAACTGTGTGAAATGTATACCACCCCCCCATCCCCACAAAGTGCAATGTAAGGGAAGGGAAGAGAGACCACTAAATGTAGATGGCATTGGGTGGGGTAGTTGGAAAGGAACGTGATGAAAGAATTCTATTGATCAAGTTGAAAATCAATTCCCTTTTCATCTGGAAAGTCTAGGCCATTTGAAAGGGGTCTGGAAACCTTCCCTTAACCCCCAGAAAGTTCAGTGCCAGGTCTCCACTGGTGGCTGCGCTGGTGTTCAAGGGATGAGGCTGAGCTACAAGGGGAAATGCGGAGGCCTTGCAGTCCCAGGAGTGTGGGGGGGGGGGGGAAGGAAGGAGGAGAAGAGAAGCCCCCGATGACTGACAAACAGCCCCTTAATGCCAACTGCAAACATGAAACCCAGATTGCTGGTGCTGCAGCGACTGGGAAGGGGCTGGGAGAGCTGGAAAAGAGGAGAGAGACAGGCGCTGCATCGGGTGGTGTGGGGGTGGGGGTGGGGGAAGGGGATATTCTGAAAGTGATGTACTCCCTAATGCAGGATCCTGAGCCCTGCTGGGAGTGGGAAAGGTGGCTTCCAAAGGCAAGTCCTCGACTCCCCGAGCCTTAAAAGACCCACAGCACCCATATTCGGGGGGGTAGGAATACCATCGGGGGTGCAGGAAAGGCAAAGTTGGGGGGACAGAGACCTTGGCTTCCCCCACCAGCCCAAGAGTCCCGTCTCTGCAGCCGAGAGCATTCCGGGGACAGGAGACGGGAGGGATGCAGCAAAGGATGGGAAGGGGGGCAGGGACGAGGGGCGGCGGTAAACAGCCCCGGACAGCTCCGTCCTGCCCACTGCAGCCCGGTAAGAGGCCTCGGACCCAGCCCGCAGGGTCTGTTCCGGGGGGGGGGGAAGGAACGCTGCACCCCGGAAGGGACCCGAGCCAGGCCATTAGCCCCCCCAAGGCTCCAAAGGATGGAGAGCGGGCGAGGCGTGGGGGAGGGAAGGGGACAGGGTGGTCCGGGAGCCCCGGCAGGGCTCAGAGACCCCCAGGGGCCCCGACGGGGCGTGCGGCCCGGAGCCCGGGCGCCCGGGCACCCCTCGGGGGGCGGGCGGGCGGCGGCGGCGGCCCCGGCCCCGGCCGCCTCTCCGCACGCTCTGCGGCAAAGCCCCTGACGGGGTGGCCGGGGACGGGGCGGCCGGGGCCGGGGCTGGGGGCTCCCGGGGGGGGCGCCGAGGGCCCTCAGCGGCAGGCGAGGGGGCACTTACGGCAAAGGCTGCGAGGGAGGCGGCGGCGGCCCTAGCGCGGAGCCCGGGAGGCGCGGCCGGACTGCAGAGGAGCCGAGGCTGCGGCGGGCGGGACTGCGGTGGGCGCCATCTTGGAGCGCTCCGCGCGCCCGCCCCCCGCGCCGCTCCCCGCGCCGCCGCCCGAGTCCTTGCATAATTGATGACTCGGGCCCGCCGCGCGCGCGCCGCCGCGCCCGCTCCCCTGCCCCAACCCGCCCCGCCGCGGGAGCGAGCGCGAGCGCGAGCTAGACAGAGACTGGGAGAGACAGAGACAGGAAGGGACAATGAGAGAGACAGCGAGAGAGAGAGAGACAGAGACAGGGAGAGACAGAGACAGAGGAGACAGAGACAGGAGACAGAGACAGACAGGAGAGACAGAGACAATGAGAGAGACACAGACGGAGAGATAGAGACAGAGGAGTCAGGGAGAAACAGAGACTGGGAGAGACAGGGAGAGACAGAGACAGAGGACACAGAGACAGAAGGGACAGAGACAGGGAGAGACTTCGAGAGGCAGAGATAGTGAGAGAGAGTCAAAGACAGAAGAGACAGAGACAGGAAGGGACAATGAGAGACAGGGAGAGACAGCGAGAGAGACAGAGACGGAGAGATACAGAGGAGACATAGGGAGAGACAGAGGAGACAGAGACAGACAGGAGAGACAGAGACAATGAGAGAGACAGAGAGAGGACACAGAGAAACAGAGACAGAAGAAACAAGGAGAGACTGAGAGAGACAGAGGACACAGAGATAGTGAGAGAGAATCAAAGACAGAAGAGATAGAGAGAGACAGAGGAGACGACACAGAGAGACAATGAGAGAGACAGAAACAGAGGACACAGAGACAGACAGGGAGAGACAATGACAGAGACAGGGAGAGAACATGAGAGAGAAAGAGCCAGGGGAGACAGAGAAAGAGAAGACAGAGACACAGAGAAATGATGAGAGAGACAGAGACAGGGAGAGACTAAGAGAGACAGAGACAGGGAGAGAGGTACATAAAGAGACAGGGAAAGACGGAGACAAACAGAAACAGACGGAAAAACAGGCACAGAGACGGAGATAAAGACAGAGACAGAAAGAGAGCGAAAGAGAAAGACGCCTGGTCTCTCTCCCCCTCCCCTTCCCTCCCAGTCCCTAGGCCCACCCCGCCGGGCCCCTCCAGACAAAGTAGCTCTCGGTTGTCAGGGCAGGAAACCCTACAAAATCCACAAACTTTCCTTTTCACCCCCACTCCCACACACACACGCACGATCGCTCTCAGTTATCCGGGCACGAACCCCACATGATCCAAAAAATTTTCCTTCTCCACCCCCACCCGCAACATACATACTCGATCTTGGCTATCCAGGCTAGGCAACCTCAAAAAATCCAAAAAGTTTCCTTCCTCACTGCCCCCGCCCACACTCGCACTCAGTTATCCAGGCTAGGAAACCCACAGGATTCAAAAAACTTTCCTTTCCTCCCTTCCCTTCACTACGCTACCCACCCCACCCATATCCACACACTAGCTCGCAGTTATCTGGGCTAGCAAACCCCACCTAATGCAAAAAACGGTTCTTCCCCATTGCCCGGACCCCACCCAACACACACACACACACACACACACACACACACACACACACATATCAACGAAATCCATGCGTTTGAGAGTGTGCTGTTGTTTCATTTGGTTTTGGTTTTTTTTCAGGGCAAGGCCTGGATAATTTAAAGTTGAATAATGAGATGGTGCTCTCTTCTTCCTCTTCCTCCCAGGGAAATGTATTCAGATTTATCTCCCTGATTTAGGTGGGGAAGGAGTGAAGGAGCGTTTTTTTTTTCTTTAAATTATTCATTCATTCAACAAGCATATATTGGGCCCCGACTAAGGAAATCATACAGAGTCAAATCAATACTTCCATTGCCTGGCAGAAGGGCTGGTCCAAGGAAAACCCTTACTGTTTCCCTCCTTATTCCTAAGGCTCTGTATAACCTCTAAGCTACCTAGGAAGTTTAATCTGTCTAATTAGAATATAAACTTCTTGAGGGCTGGGATTGTCCTACCTTTGTACTTGTATCCCCAAGGGATTGTTAGCACAGTGCTGGACAAGCAGTAAGTCAAAAATAAATATTTTCGTTAATTCATTTCATTTTTACCCAGTGCCTGGCACCTTACTAGAAGCCGAATGTATAGAAACATGAACAAAACAGTCCCTCGTATCATCAAGAAATTAACACTCTATTGGTCTATTTATTCTATTAGTTTTATTCAATAGTTATGTTATTCGTCCTTCGCTTTCAGAGGGGATCCTTCTCCCAAAGAGGTCAAACCACAGACCAAAATATTCCATAATGCCATTGCAGTGCTACACAATGCCAAGTTCCCCTGTGGTCATCAACTTTTGGAAAGCCAAGGAAGAGAAATCCAGATTAAAGAGAAGATAAATTTTTGACAAGTAGACAAAAGGCTATAGTATACAAGACAGTTTTCCTATCTTCTTAGAGCAGTATGTTTCAGTGGTCTCCGAAATGGGGGGCCAAAGCACGACCTCGAGGAAGCATGCTTTCAGCCAATAGGAGTGTGAGGAGATAGGTTGCATCCCACCCACCTCCAAACAGTTAGTCTAGGAGCTAGTCTCCAGCCCAATCACTCCTGCGCCAAGATCTCACCTAACCCCTCCCACCGCTGTGCAAAGTTTGACCTAGGTTTGGCCCTTCAGGGTACTTATAGCCTAGTACACTACTGCCTGCAGTGGCAGCTGCTGTGCAGATGCCAGTGGGAAAATCCCACCCTGCCCCCCTGCCCCCCAGCATGCTCAATCTTTGCCCTTTCCCCTTTCCCCTTCATCTTGCGGCAAGCTTTGGCAACTGTGGCAAGATATGGCGACTATAGCAAGTGCTATTCTCTGGGTGACTAGTAAAAAGCTCTCCCCATCTTCGTTTTGGAAGCTGCAGAGTGAGCCTCTAAGATAAGCTTCTACGGATGGGTTGCAATCTGCAGCGCTGATCTCATTACACTATCACTACAAACCCACCCAACTTTGAACTTCCTTATGTCTGTGCAGTTCATCACCAACCCTTTAGTCACCCAGGTTCACAACCTAGGTGTCATGCTGGACTCTTCCCTCTCCCTCTCATATTGTGTGTGTGTGTGTATGGCAATTGGGGTTAAGCGACTTGCCCAAAGTCACACAGCTAGTGAGTGTTATGTGTTAGAGGCCGGGATTTGAACTCAGGTCCTCCTAACTCCAGGGCCAGTGCCCTATCCATTGTGCCACCTAGCTGCCCTGAACCTTTTTTTTTTGGTAATTACCTCTCCTTCATCTCATATGAGAGCAGTTTCCCATCATTATGCCTTTCCCGGTCACTGTTCCTATTTCCACACCAAGTCTTTTGTTTTTCTATTCATATGGTCACTGCCCTAATTCAGGACCTCTCACCTGTACTGCTGCTATCACCTCCCAATTGGTCTTCCTGCCGCAAGTCTCACCACTCCAATCCATTATTTATTCAGCTACCAAGTGATTTTCCTTAAAAGGAGGTCTAACCATGGCACCTCCCCCATTTCCCCCACTCACATTCCAGAGGCTCCCTAATCTAGGATCAAATATCAAGATCTTTGATATTTAAATCCCTTTCAAAACCTGGTCCCAACCTACTTTTTCATCCTTACTGTAGTCTGCTCTCCCGTGCTTTACAGACCAGCCAAGCTGGATTTCTTGGGTTCACACTCATACAAAAACACAATGAAAATGGCTAAACATGAATAGGAAATTAAGATGTGATACCATCCTTTAAGCAGAACCATGGGGGGTGGGGAGAGAAATGTATTTATATGAAAACTTTCTGCTGAGGTGAGATAGAAGACTTGTTTGGTGCTTTTGCATTGCATATGGTGAAAAGAAAGATAATTCCTTCTGAATAGCTCTTGTATTCACTATTGGGACCTATTATTTATAGGATTGTGTATATTGCAATAAAATGAATCTAAAAATTAATTCATCTACTTGACTAGCTGCACTAATATAATTAACTAAATAATTAATTACTACAAACATTATTTACAAATCCACCCTATCTCCCAGACCATACACAGATTTTTTTGGAAAATAATGAAGACTATTGAACCACATTGCTTTCACTAAAAAGATTGTTACTAATAATAATTTATAGTAAAAGCAAAAATAATCTTCTACTATTAATAAATAAAACTTTGGTACATGATGTAGACAATTATAATTTGACCAAAGAGACACATGTTATCATCCATATTATTATTAGAGAATCATAGACTATCAGAGCTGAAAGGGACCTTAAAAGTCATTTCATCCAACCCCTACTGAACAAAGGCCCCTACAACTTACCTAATAAGTGATTATTCAATCTCTACTTTAACTTCCTGAGACTACCTATTCTACTTTCCAAAACTCTAATTGTAGAAAATTCTTACTTAACAAGTCTACCTCCCTGAAATTTTCATCCTTTGCCCCTAGCTCTACCATCTTCAACCAAACATATCAAATCTAATCCTTTGTCCATAGGAAAGTTCCTCAAATATTCAAAGATAGCTATCATGTGGCCCTGTCTTCTCTTCTCCAGGCTACACACCCCAGTTCCTTCAACTAATCTTTATTATGGTATGGCATGGGATGGGATGGGATAGGATGGGATAGTTAGCCTCTTTTGGATATTATCCATATTATCAATGTCCTTCCTAAAATGTCAGCTTTTTTATTGACAACCCTCTTATTTAAAATATTTACCCTTCTCCAACTCTGAGGCACCTCTCTTTTTTCTTCATGATCTTACAAAAATTATGGACAATGACTCAAGAACCACATCTGCCATAAAACTGGTCTCAATAGTAATGTATCATTATGTATCAGAGATGTGATATGCTTTAATGGAAAAAAGACTAACCTTGGAGTCAGAAGATCTGCATCTTAATCCCAATTTCAATAGCATGTGGCTGCACGCAAGTTATTTAACTAACCTCTCTGTAAAATAAGCATAGTGTCTCTTCTGAGCTTACTCTCCCAATTCCCACTTTCAGTGCCACCCCAAAAGGTATCTAACCACTTTTCCCCTGAGTGCTCTAAAGATATTTCTGAGGGATTTGGGTTTCTGGTATTGTTGTTTACGAGCCCACATCTAGTATGCTCAATAATGTCAATCAGTTGACATTAGTTAGCATTTACAAAAAAATATGAACTGAGAAAATAAAGCAAGAAAAGAACTTACAAAATTACATCCCTAACCTGGGGAGGGGAATCTTCTATCCCAAAATACACATACCAGGTCCCTGAGGAGAGCAGGTTCAAACTTAATCACATTTAGAGAACACATAAAACCAAGAGTTACTTCTAAACTCCTGAACTAAGGAGTCTTTTTCTCCCTTTGTGGAGTATTTATGAAGTTCTTCTTAGGTTTAACTCTCTGTGGACTCTAAGAATCTCTGTCTTTCTGGAGTCCATGACCAGCATTTGTCTTTGTCAGATCCCTAAAAGTGCCACCGTGCTTAGCTGACTTTTCATCTCTGTCTACAGGCAAGTTCTCTGTTGTTACTACTGTTGTAGCCTTCACTTTCTGGCGATACTACTGATGGCTCTTTTGACCTTTCAAAGTTCAGACAATTGTAATCTGGTCAATTCTATCTCTGGATACTCAGCCACCTAAGATCAGGAAAGAAAAAACACGAAAGTATCAGAGGTGCCACACATTCATGGCATGCCTTACTCAGCAGCTCACAGTAGTTTTTGCTTCCCTCACCACTGTGAAAGAAAATGGCAAAAGGAGGTATGTGAATCCTTTGTTATGTGAAATCAGTTCTGGTTCATCCTGAGTGATCAGCTTCTCCAGGTCTTCAGCCAACCAGATACCCTTTCTATCATACAACAGTAGCCCCTTATTCACTTATGGCCAGAAGTAAGATTGTTAAGCCTCTGCCTATTAGATTGGAACCAGACAGGGAATTGAATGTGCTCTATATGACCCACCAGGAAGGTCAAATATGATCATGCTCTAAAGACAAGACCCTCATCAGTCAATTGCCACTCATTACAGAAAAATGTCTCCTTATCTCTAAAATGAGCAGAGTGGACTAAATCATCTCTAAGGTCCCTTCTACCTGTGGAATTCTTTGAATTTATGTTAAAGCAGGAAGTTAGATATTAAATAGCTTGTTATGGAAGAGAATCAAACTTCAGGTAAGATGATCTCTAAAGTCATTTCCAACACTGAGATTCTATGATTCTGTGACATTCCTTTCCCAGATACTCAATTATTAGAAACTCATAAATATCCCTTGTGATATTGCTGGCATTATCTACTTAGTCAATGTTGCAGATAACACATATACTTTTCTGTTTCAAATAGATCCTTCTCTATCATTTTGTTGGGGGCAGGGAGGCTGTTTCTGGTACAAGTTTAGCAAATAGAGAAAATCTCTACTCTTTCAGGGTTTATGTCCTTACAGTCACTAAATGGTCCATTATTTTGAAAACTTTGTTAGTTCAGTAGATAAGGTTATACAGAACCAAGGTGTCACAGATTTGAACGATTAATAGCCTTTTACAAATGTAGTAAACCCTTACCCTGCCTTCTTTGGAACATGCTCAGTTGCAGAAGTTGCCATGGCAAACACATAGAAACTTGAGATGCTTCCATACATGCATGACAAAGGGCCCCTTCCCCCACACACTTCATAGTAAGCAAAAATTTCTGGGGACTGCTTCCTGTCAGCAATGATGCCTCAGGGATTCGTGCTGTGTGGTAACAAAAAGTCTTTTAATTAACAACTGAAGAACCAGTAGAACAATTTATACTATGACAGCATTCTAAAAATGAAGAATTTTTAAAGACTTAAAAGCTTTAACCAATGTAATGATAAACCATGTTGGATGATAAAGAATGCTACCCACCTCTTGACAAAGAAATGATGGATTAAATATACAGAATGAAACTCATAAGTTTGGATATGACCAATATGGAAACTTCTTTTTCTTGACTGTGCATATTTGGGGGATAAGGTGGGAAGGGAGAAAAACGAATGTTTGATAATTGAAAAGCATTTAATTACAAAATTTAAAATTTAGATACTCTGCCAGAAATTCTTGAATATACAGGGGAATGATCACCACCCCTCAGGCCTCTTTCTGACAAGCTTGAAGTTTAAGGCTGACTATCTGAGCTCTCTAGAGTTTGCTGTGAGTTGCTGGCCTTCTAAACAAGCCTAAGCAAGGTAGAGGTAGCTAGGTGGCACAGTGTATACAGCACTGGGCCTGGAGTCAGGAAGACTTGAGTTCAAATATTCAGATATTACTAGCTGTGTGACCCTGGACAAGTCACTTAATCTGTTTGCCTCAGTTTCTTCAACTGTAAAAGGAATAATGATAGCATCTACTGGATCAAATGAGATACTATTTGTAAAGCATTTAGCACAACGTCTGCCACATTTTGCTGTTGTTCAGTCATTCTAGTCATATCCAACTCCCTAAGACCCCATTTTGGAGTTTCTTGGCAAAGGTACTGGAGTGGTTTGCCATTTACTTCTCCAGCTCATTTTACAGATGAAGAACTAAGACAAATAGGGTTAAGTGACTTCCCCAGGGTCACATGGCTAGTAAGTGTCTGAAACAGAATTTGAACTCATGAAAATGTCTTCCTGATTCCAAGCTCAGTGTTCTATCCACTGTGCCATCTAGCTGCCTGTCTACCACATAGTACGTTCTTACTAAATGCTTATTCCTTCCTTTATGCTTGAGATAGAAACATCTTCCATTTGTTCCTTCTTTCATTTGGTGCAAGACCTTGTGAGATCCAGAAAAGTTGCTGGGCACTTGAGCAGCTACCTCAGCCACCTGAAGCATCCAAATCTAGGGATGGGGAGAGAGAAGGAAGGTGGGGAGCACACTAGAAATTGAGAACCCATTTGGCATTGATCTGGCTGTAGTCAATGGAACTGAAATGTAAAATGGCTAATTAGTCGCCCTCAAATAATTCTCTGCAAATGTCCCAATGAGGCTTGGATATTAGCCGTTCAACTAATTGTATTAGTAGTAACAAATTACTGGACTCTATTCTAATCATCCTACAATTATTTATTGCTTAGCATTCCCTTTTCTATGTGGGAGTAAACTGCCTGTTCCATACCTGATTCATGTTTGTACTCTGGGCACCTCATTTTACTTCCTCTCCCTACTCCTATCCCTTTCGCTGGGAAGAAAAAATCTTAGACTAGGACCAAAAATAGAATTGTTTCTTGTGAATCCAGGGTGGGGGTGGAAGTGAAGAATTGGGAAACCATCGCCTCTCCACTTTGGTTGATTTGCCCCTCTTCTTTTTTAAATCCTTCTATTCAAAGAGAATTTTTTCAATCTTCATGTCGCTTCCAAATATCATCGTTTTCTCCGAATTTACTTCTCTTCAGAAGAAACATTTTTCAATCACTTTTTTTATTGTAATGTCAACATTTTTCAGTGGGAAAATGTTATCACTTTGTTTCTTCTTGCTCTCCTTCCCCATTTAATAAACCCTATAGGCAATCATGTCATCAATTCTTCTCGTGTTGAAAAGTTAGACAAACCTAGAGCAATGAAGCAAAGGCAAATTGAGAGGGCAGGTAGAGGGCAAGGATTGGTACAGATCTAGCTACTGGTCTAGACAAACATTATCAATTTATTGAATTGAAGCTTATTCAATCCTCACAACCACCCAGTGAGAAAGTAACAACAGGCATTTCCCCCCCTATTTCATAGATGAGGAAACCATGACTCAGAGATGTTATGTGACTTGCCCACAGGGACACAAGTATCAGGGGTAAGATCTGCAGTCGTCTTCCTAACTCCAGGTCCAGCTCTATCTATTATGATAAAAACAGTTTGCTTCTATTTCCTATACCCCTCTGCCACCATATAATTCCGGAGCTGAATTTATACATCTTTCAAAACACTAACATACGAGTACTATTCTGTGTACTTTCTCATTATCAAATATTTGAAGAGTTGTCATGTAAAGAAAAACAGTAGAATAAGTCTGTATTGCTCTAGAAAGCAGAAATACAGTTTGAAATTTTTTTAGTTTTTTTAAATATTCCGAACTTGAATACGAAATAGAATGAGCACTTCCATATAAATAGTGGAATAGATAAAGAAGCTTGTACACAAAACTAGGCATCTCTATTTTGTATAGCTTACTTTTTGAAAGTATGGAAAATTCAACACGTAACTTTAAAAATGGGTACTGCTTGCTTGCCATTCTTTCTGGTCTCTGTTCTCATTTGTATATTTTGTATAAAACACTCAACAACCCCCTGTTTGATTTCCTTTTGGGCCCTAACCTATTTCTAAGCTTTCTTTCCCTCTTACTACTGCCCCCTCCCTCACTGAAAAAATAAATAAAAAGAGAAACGAAACTCCAAATGGAATTTAAAAGGAGGGACATTTTCTCTTAACATTAGAAATTTAACAAATAAAGTGTTTACAGTAAATAAGCTTCCACTTCAGGTAGTAAGCTCCCCCTCACTAGAGATATTAAAGAGAAGCCAAATAACTATCTGTCAGAAGTTGGGCTTGACCTTTATAACGCCTTACAACTTAAGATTTTATGATTTTTTTGATTCTATCCCATTCTTCATCACCATCTTTAGATGTGTTTTCATACCCTCTCATCATTCTCAAGCCTCCTGAAAATAAAACAACACCTATCTGCTTTGGTTGATTTGCCCCACTTTCTTTTTAAGTCATTCTCCTCAAAGATAGTTTGCTCAATCTTCACATCACTTCCAAATATCATTGTTTCCTCAGAATTTACTTCCCCTTCAGGAAAAGCAGATTTCAGTCACTTTGTTTAATTGTGATATCAACATTTTCCAGTTGGAAAATTTTATTACTTTGATTCCTCCTGTTCTCCTTCTCCAATTAAAAAATTCTATAGGCAGTCAAGTCAACAAGCATTTATTAAGCACCACTATGTCCCAGGGACTGTGCTAAATACTGGTGGTGTGCATTGTGCAGAAGACACTCCTCACATTTTACCCAGTGAGCATCCACATGCCTCATACATTACTCTCTGGCTTTTTCCTAATGCTATCCTATTCAAGTTTTGCAAATAATTAAAAAAATTTTTTTTTTAAATTTTAAAAAACACTTACTGATCACCCATTATATACAGAGCCCAAGACTATGATGCACAAAACATAGATGGCTACTTGCCCTCAAGTAGCTTACAGTCTTTTAGGGGTAAATAAAAGATAAACATTGTAAGAAACTTACCCAGTGATATGCAAATTGATTCAAGTTTATGTAACCTGAACCCCAAAGTCCATTGGTATGGGATTATCTTCCCATTGGTAGAGATTATTTCCCTGTACCTGTGTGTTGGGCCAGGAAAAGATTACAAGAGAGGGAGAGAAGAGAATTTTGTTTTGTTTTGTTTTGTTTTGAATCTATTAGGGCTTTACTGTCTCTTTGGGTTCATCTTCTGGCTATCAGCTTTGAGAAAGAAGATGGGCAACGTTAGCCCCTCTTCAGGCTAAAGACTCTAGGAAAGAAGCCAACAGATAGAATTTCAATCATGTCCTTGTTCTATACTTGCTACCCTATTTCTTCATGGAACTTCCCTATAAGTGAGATCTGAAAATCTCTCTTGGTTGAGCCAAGTTACCTCAGAGAGCACCTTCAATCTGTATTGTCTAATAAAACATATATTCTTATTTATGTATGTGTGTATATTTACATACACATACATATACTTTCTGATTTCTATTTTGCTATCTACTTAGATAAATGGGTATATTTGTTATAGTATATTTACTATATATGTGATCATTGTGGAGCTGGTATTTGGTGTGAAGAAAGTCTTGCCCCAACCACCTACTTCCCATCCTGGCAATAATTAAAGTCTCACTTAGAGAAGGGGTAGGGAGGAAATGCTAAAAATATATCCCTGTTTCCCTGTGAACCACACATGACACCCCATGTGGTAGGACCAGGGGCTGCTGCTCTGCTCTCCTCAGAGAGAGGTCATACAAGTCTAAAACTACCTATCTGCTCCCTTAAATATTATTAGTCTAGGGGATGTAATATTTTAGATTCAAGCTCTTTATTACTATTTCTTAACAAGTAAAAGGAACTTTACATCCAAAGTCTGACGCCCTCCCACCAAATGCCAGTTCCACAATGAACACATAAATTGGGACCAAGAAAATTCAGTTCAATCAAGAGAAAGACTCCCAAATCTTACCCAAAGGAAAATTCCTTAGAGTGTCCAGTGTAGTAAGCTGAGAATAAGGACATGATTAGAATTCGACATGTTGGTTTCTTCCCAGAGTCTTTTTCTTTCTTCAGTGACATGAAGAGGGATGGGCATTGCTCATTTTCCCTCTCAAAGCTGGAAATCAGAAGATGAACCCAAAGAGACTGAAGAAACTGAATCTCTCTTCTCTCTCCCTCTTGCCAACTCTTGCTTGACTCTAATGCAAGCTTGGAAAATTGATCACCACCAATGAGGAGAGAGAACCACACCAATTGGCTTTGGGGCTTGGATTACGTTCATAAAATGCAAAGAGTTAAGTACATTAAAGATGGACTAATTCTAGTGGCACTAATTAGGAAAATACTCTTGTCTTCCTACAACTGAGTTTTGAGCTTGATTTTGGATAGGTCATAGTGGAGAGAAATGGGGCCACATTCAAGGTGAAATTGACATAGGTAGTAGCAGGAAGGTAAGAATCAGTATAGAATTATAGAAAGATGGGGAGAAGGGAAAATAAGGCCAATGGATTTACTTTAGCTACTGTACAGCTAATCCCTGTTGAAGCGTAATGAAAATATGAGATTGGCAAGATGGAAGCCCTTCATAAAAAAAAAGCCAAGAAGTTTTTATTTATAAGAGATCATAAGAAAGCCTTATGGATTCTTAAGGCAGGGACATTATATAATAAGAATAGTTCACATTTATATCACTCTCTAAGGTTTACAAAGCAATTCAACAAACACTAAGCAAGTTCTTACCAGCAAGATGCACAGGGTTAAGCACTGGAGATTAAAAAAAGAAGACAAAAACAAAACAGACCTTATACTCAAGGAACTTAGACTATACTGGGGAAAATGCAACATATACACAGATGAGACTTTACAGAAGAGGTGACACCTGAGGTGGACCTTGAAGGAAGTTAAGGATTGTGAAAGGTAGAGGTGTGGAAGAAGCTCATCTCAGGCATGGTGGACAGACTACAATAGCACAGTAAGAAGAGATGGAAAGCTGAGTCCAGGGTAAAACCAGAAGGTCATTGTGGTTGGAATATATAGTTTGTGATGAAGAATAGTATAAAATAAGGTTGAAAAGGCAAGTATCTAATTTTTAGGTCTACAAAATAATCATCATAATTTTGTTCTCACAGTGTCGAATAAAAAAATTAATTCAAGAAGTATTGTCTATTTTGTTATATTGGCATTGGCAAAAGTATGAGCAATTAATCTCTCTCCAATTATTTAGGTCTGATTGAATTTCTGTAAAGAGTGTTTTGTGTTTTTATTCATATAATTCCTATTGGTAGGTATTGGTGTAGTATTGGTAGGTATACTCCAAAATATTTTATACTTGATATATTGAATGGATTATATTGAATGGAATTTCTCTCCCTTTTCCTGCTGGGTTTTGCTGGTAATATACAGAAAGACTGATGTGTGTGTGTGTGTGTGTGTGTGTGTGTGTGTGTGTGTGTGTGTGTGTTTTAATCCTATTATTTTAATGGAGATACTAATTCTTTCAACTATTTTAAATTAAATTCCTAGCATTCCCTAAGTAAAGCATATCTCCTGCTCAAAGTGATCATTTTGTTTCCTCTTTGCCTATATTTATTCTCTCAATTTCTTTTTCTTGTTTTATTGCTATAGCTTGCATTTTTTTTCAAATATATATTTATATTTGATAAAAATATAGAAAACTATATCAAATGTTAATGGATATTTTTATTCTACTCCTGATCTTACTGGCAAGGCCTATATTGTTTCTCCATTACATCTAAGATTAGTTCTTGATTTTAGATATATACTAAACTTCTGTTTTACTAAAGAAAGACTGACTTATTCTTATTATTTTTAATACTTGTAACAGAAATGGAGATTGTGTTTTGTCAAAAGCTTTTCCTGTATCAATTGGAAGAATCATGTGATTTTATTGTTTTTTGTTATTAATGTGGTCTATTATATTTAGATTTTTCCTAATTTTTAATCAACCCCAATTTCCTGGTAAAAATCTGAGCTGGTCATAGTATAAAATCTGTTAAATATGTTTTTGTAGCCTCCTTGATAATATGTTATTCAACATTTCATGTTGGTATTCATTAAGGCTATTGGTCTATAATTTTCTTTCTCTAATTTTTTTCTCCCGGTTTAGGTATCAAGAAGATACCTAAAGAATTTCATAGAAAGAATTTATTGCTCTCCCCAGGCATCCTTGTGCGAGTGACATTGTCTTTAAACCCCACGTGGCAATCCCTGAAGCATCTTCGAAATGCCCAGGGAAGACAGGACTACCTGGAAATACAATTACTTCCTTAAGATCATCCAACTTTTGGATGATTATCCAAAATGCTTCATTGTGGGAGCAGACAATGTGGACTCCAAGCAGATGTAGCAGATCCGGATGTCCCTCCATAGGAAGGCCGTGGTATTGATGGGAAAAAACACCATGATGCACAAAGCCATTTGTGGACATCTGGAGAACAACCCTGCCCTGGAGAAACTGTGGCCTCATATTCGGGGGAATGTGGGCTTTGTGTTCAACAAGGAAGATCTGACGGAGATTAGGGACGTGCTTCTGGCCAATAAGGTGCCAGCTGCTGCCCGTGCCGGTGCCATGCGATGTCACCGTGCCAGCCCAGAACACTGGTCTGGGTCCTGAGAAGACTTCCTTCTTCCAGGCTCTGGGTATCACCACCAAGATTTCCAGGGGCACCATTGAAATCTTGAGTGATGTGCAGCTGATTAAGACTGGAGACAAAGTAGGCGCCAGCGAGGCCACTTTGATGAACATGCTGAACATCTCCCCCTTCTCCTTTGGGCTGATCATTCAGCAAGTATTTGAAAATGGCAGCATCTACAACCCTGAAGTGCTGGACATCACAGAGGAGACTTTGCACCTTCGGTTCTTAGAGGGTGTCCAAAACGTTGCCAGTGTCTGTCTGCAGATTGGCTACTCAACTGTTGCATCGGTACCCTACTCGATCATCAATGGGTACAAGCAGGTCTTGGATGTAGTTGTGGAGACTGAGTATACCTTCACACTTGCTGAAAAGCTGAAGGCCTTCCTGGCTGACCCTTCGGCATTTGCAGTGGCTGCCCCTGTGGCCGCTGCTCCAGCTGCTGCTGCACCTGCTGCCACAGCTCCTGCCAAGGTTGAAGCCAAGAAAGAATCGGAGGAGTCTGATGAAGATGTGGGATTTGGTCTATTTGATTAGCCCACAGGAAAAAACTATTTCAGCCAGTTTATTTGTGAAACAAAGAAATAAAAGTGCTCATTTAAAAAAAAAAAAGAAAGAATTTGTTAAGATCCATTCTTTATCTATTTTTGTAAAAGGTTTGTGTAATATTAAAATTAATTGTTCTTTGAATATTTGCTATTATTCACTTATAAGTACCTCTGATCCTAAGGAGTTTTTTTCTCCCCTTTGACAGCTCCTTTTTGGATTGTTTAATTTCTTTTTCTAAGATGAGGTTATTCAATTTTTTTTGCACTTTTACTTTGGGAATTTTGTACTTTTAAAAATGTTCATTTCATTGTTATCAGTTTTATTGTCATATATTTAGATAAAATCAATTCTAATAATATAATTCATTCTATTTTTCACTTTGCCCTTGGTTGTAATAGATCTGGACAGCTTTTATTACTGATTTCTTGAAATATAGTGGGGGGAGGGAGTTTTTTGGTTGTGGTTTTAAGGGATTATAATGATTCTTAAAATATCTCTTGATTTTTTTCTGTTAGTTATTTTTGATAATAGATATCTTATATTTTCTTCAAAAACTTCAATCTTTTGGATTTCTTTTAATAGTTGCTGCTTTCTCATGGAGTCATTGAGTTTTGTTATAATTTTCAGGGAATTTACTAGTAGGATAATGTTTTCCACCTTCTGTTCTAAGCTATTTGTTCTCTTTCCAATTTTTCCTCCAGAGCCCTTATTTAATTTCTTATCATTGGTCCCATTTCTTCTATGTCTTTGTGCCCTAGTTATTTATTTTTCTTAGGTTTGCTTGTGCTTAATGTGGACTTACTCTTTTCTTTTGACTTTACCTCTTGTGTATTTCTTGATCCATAATTGCTGATGTCTTCTTCTGTTTACTCATATCTCCAGCTTTAGTTCCTGATTTGGAACTTTTTGCCAAGAACCAGGCTCCACTCACTCTTGGA
This sequence comes from Vombatus ursinus, assembly GCF_900497805.2. Classification (NCBI taxonomy): domain Eukaryota; kingdom Metazoa; phylum Chordata; class Mammalia; order Diprotodontia; family Vombatidae; genus Vombatus; species Vombatus ursinus. The sequence continues at coordinate 9,399,733 of NW_020954719.1, read as the reverse complement.
TGAGTGGACTTTGAGAGTCAGGAACTGTTTCATGGTGGTAAGGATTTTCTGTTCTTTTGTTCTGTTCTTCCTCCACTCCACTCCACTCCACTGAATTCTGCTTACATGGTGTATCTTTGCTCAGTGCTTGCAGAAATCAGTGTCCCTGATCAAAGATCTGAAATCCCAGGTCAGGGTGCTCCTGCTGTCTTCCTGTCATCTTAAGGTATTCAAGACAAGGGTCACCTGTTTGTTTTTTTTTCCTTCCATGGCTTCTGTGACTGGGAAAATCAATTAACTTCTTAGTTCTTCAGACAATTCTCTAAGACTATAAGCTGTGGAGAAAGTGCTACCTTGCCTTGGTAGAAGGTATTTCCTCACCCAGGGTTTCCCTATACCAATGAAATCGCAGATCCAACCCCTATCCCTATTGCTGGGCTAGATAAAGGAGCTTGTTGATGTTTTACTTTGGGTTCCTTATTTATTATTTGAGCTGGTGCCCTTCTTAGATCATTTCTGGAGTATAAGTGGGAGTACTGAGTTCCTCAATGACCTTTCACTCTGCCATTTTAACCAGAAGCTCCCATCCTAATACAATTACAATAATTCAACTACAAAAAAGCAATAATCATATCCATTTGTGCAAGAGTATGTAGAACATTAAACACAAAAGAATAATAGTAAGATAGCCATTTGTCTCAGGAATATTTCTATCCTCACCCTATCCAAAAACATGAAGACAAGATGATAATAACATTAACTGTAGTGGCTGTAACAACAACAACAAAAATAATAATACCTTACATTTATATAGCGCAGTTGTGCACAAACAACAAAAATAATACCTTATATTTATAAAGCACAATTTTGTACAAATATATAACATTTACGTAACAAAGTACTTTCACATGCACTATCTTATCTGATTTTCCCAACAGCCCTATAAGGGTATGCAAACCACCCTTCTAACAGTTTGAAAGGAATCTCCAAGGAGATCTATCAACATAAAGTTTTCTGAAATAAGAGCTGATAGGTGGGAGGAGAGAGAGTTCTATGAAAGTAGGAAACCAAAGCTTTGTGCTAATTCTACTATGCCAATCTATCTTGTATCTGTGTTCTTCTTTCTACTCACTTGGCCACCATTTTGTTTCAGGCCCTCAACACCTCTCACATGGACTACAGAAGGAGCCTCCTAACTAATCTCTCAGTCTCTGGTTTTTCCTCTGTTCAATCTATCCTTGGATCAATGTCAAATCAGTGTTCCCAAAGCACAGATCTAACTATGTTTCTCCCCTATTCAAGAAACTTCGAGTGACTCCTGATTGTTTCTAGGATTGTTTCTGTCTGGCATTTAAAGTCTTTCATAATCACACTCCAACCTGTCTTTTCTGTCTGATTTCATGGTAGTCACTTTCACACATACTATGTTCCAGCCAAATTGATCTATTTACCATTTCTACTCCAGGACATTTCATCTCCTATCTACACACCTTTGCACAAAACCTGGAATGCTCTCCCTCTTCACCTTTGACTCTTAGAATCACTTTTTCCTTTCAAGGCTCAACTCAAGTGATATCCCCTACTTAAGAGGCCTTTCCTAAGGTTGTCCCTTCCCCCTCCATATTACTTTGCCTCTGCTTTGTATATATGTTGTATGACTTATCCATGGGCATGTTGTTTCTCCCTAGTAAAATGTAAGTTTCTAGAAGGAAGAGACAGTTTTTATTTTTGTCCTTGTATCTCTGTTGCCTTGCACAGTGCCTGTTACCTGGTAGGAATTTATTAAATACTTGTTGAGTTCAACTGAATTGAGCTTATGATTATTATAAGGAGCCCAGTGAAACCATATGGCACTGGTGATCTTGGAGAGCACATAGTCTGACCTATACTGGCCCTAGGAATTTCTAGTGTAATGTCTCATAAAAAAGAAAGCATAGGGAGGAGGTAGAAGCCAGCTTTAGAAGGGATAATAGAAACAGACAGTAAAAATAGTAACCCACAGACCATTCATGAGGATATACCTTTTGAAATAATTCTAACCAGGCCCTGTGGGTCACCTCCCACAAAAGCCTCCTGTTCTGGACCTGTCACGAGTGGAGCTTGGGTCTAATCCCAAAGAGGAGAGTCAAATTTTTATTATCTCTCTGATTTGTTATGCCCCAGAACTACTGGGAAAATCTCTTGAACACAGTTTAGATATGGCTTCTGTCTGGGGTTTCCTGAAAAGAAATTAATAGGATCTCTTCTAGCAAAGGTAATTCATATACAAAATAGTTATCAGAGAGCTATTTATTTCTTCTGTCACAAAAGAAAGGCTTAATACACAATAGACTTTGGGCATGCATTAATAAATACTTAAAGCATAAAACAAGATTTCATCATCATCAATATAGTCTCCTCAAAAGGTAAAGACAACTTATGGGACTTTTGGACAAACATTCCATTTTCATCTCAGACCTTCACTATCCATGCAGCTCATAATGATGGAGAACTCTTCATCATGGAGCATCTTTTGGCCAGGCATGGCTTTTTAGTTCCTTCAGGCCCAAGAATCCCATTGATTGTCAGTCAACTCCTGAGAAGCTGTGTAATTGCAAGAATCCTTTCCTGCTGTACAGCTAGCACCGATTCAACACAGGAACTATTAAATTCATGAGTTACCTCCTCCAATACCCAACCCTCAGGATCAATGGTTGCTGGCCACATATTGCCTCCAGGGAGAAAAACAAAGGCAGAAGAAGGCAGCCAAGGTCTCAGAATCATCCAGGAAAGCACATGCTGATCAACACTGCATGTGCCCAAGCTGAAACCGCCCTTTGCCCTTGGGGTGTGCATTTGGGAGAAATAAATCCTGCCTTCCCCCACCCCCTCCACCTTGCTGGAAGTCCAAGGGAAACTGGATGTGTCCCAAAAGAAGCTGACCTAAAAGGGAAAGAGATGATGCCTTTTTGTTATAAACTATTGAGGGGAAGAGAGTTCTCCATCAGAACCCATTCCCAAGATGCTCAGACCTCTCTGACACAGACACGATGAGGAGCTACTTCATCATCTCAGCAAAACACATTACCTATCCCTCAGCAAGAGAACAATGTGCACGTCCAGCTACAGAGATTCCCCCCTATTACAAGAAATACTGTAAAACTCTAAATAGTGGCTTATTGAAGTTACTGAGTCTCCTTGCTATCTATGTATGTTTCTCTGTATTTTTCTTTCTCTCCCTTCCTCTGTGTTAAATGTCAGAGGTGGAATTTGAACATCTGTCAGTTAATAAGCTGTTTTTAAGCACCTATTATGTACCAAGACTGTGCTAAACACCAGAGATACAAACAAAGGTAAAGACAGTCTCTGCCCTCAAGCAGCTCACAGTCTGGGGAGACATAGGGGAGACAACAAGCAAACAAATAAATAGGATAAATAGAAAATAATTAAAAGAGAGAAGGCACCTGAATTAAGAAGGGTTGGGAAAGGCTTCCTGTAGAAGATGGGATTTTATTTGGAAGCTGAAGGAAGCCAGGGAAGCTAGGAGGTGGAGAGGAAGAGGGAGAGCATTCCAGACATGGGGGAGAGCCAGAGAAATGCCCAACACCATGAGATGGAGTCGCTGCTCAATTGTACACTGGCTATTTCCAGAGCCAATGCAACTCATGTGGCACTCTCTTAGATCCCTCTCCCAGGGTTTCCTAAGCATTCTCCTCCTCCTCCCTTTCATCCTCCTCCTTCTCCTCTTCCTCCTCCTCCTCCTTCTTCTTTGGAAGAAATCAGGATTAAGTGACTTGCCCAGGGTCACACTAGTAAGTTACTGAGGCTGGAAATTGGAAATTTGAATTCAGGTGCCCCTGGTTTCAAGGCCAGTGCTTTATTCACTGTGCCACTTAACTGCCCCTAAGCATCCTTCTAACAAAGCCACAAATTCATTTCAATCAGCTTTTCTACAGTGCCTTCTTACATAATTCTTAAGCACCAAGTGCTGTGCTAGGCACAGAGCTATAAAGACTAAAGGTACAGCAGCACCTTTCCTCAAGGAGCTTATTCTCAAAGGGAGAATACCCCTCCCTTTTTCTCTCTGTTTCCATTGGTGTCTCTCTCCTCTAGCCTCTTATCCTCTTACAAAGTCCAATCCTGCTTCCTTCCAGCTCTCCCTTGTCTTTGTCAGTCCTAGCCTTCCCCAATAATCTATGCTGTTAGAGTGGTAACCAGCAATTTTGGCACCCAAAGCAAGTAGCATTAACCAGGGCAAGCAGCGCCCAAACGTCCCTTCAAATAGACTGCATAATACACAATGTGAAAATAATACAAGATGTAATGAATACAAATTCAATTGACTAGGAGGGAGAATCAATTACTCCAGAGGGCTTAGGGGAAGGAATCTCGGAGCTGGGAGGGATCTTGGAGGGTCATCTCATCCAACCCATGGAATTTAGGGTCCCGTGACCTTTCCACTCCAACAGAGAAGCTTCAGTAAGGCTCACTCCCACATAGCATGTGGGAGGGAAAGTAGTACTGGGATTATTACTCAGACTTGAGGCAGGAGGAAGGAAGTATCATTGCATGCAGAAGGATGATGGGAGAGAGGCATGTCCATCAGAAAAGAGAGAGAAGGGAAGGTGGTATTGGGTGATGTCTTTAAGGGATGAAAGAGGGGGCATAAACGCTTTAGTCTTCTGGGCTCACAGCCATGAGAAATCTCTTCTTTCCTACTCCTGGGATAGTTTTTGAGCTCCTATTCTCCTTATCTCTTACTCTGCTGAAGGAGTACATCGATTAATTGCTCTGAATTTCCTGCCCTTAGACAAATATCCTTCTTCCCATGGCATTCCCTCATCTAAAACAATTCAGAACCAATTACCAATATTTATAGGTGCCTACTTTTTGCAAGGCACCATGCTAGGTGCTGGGGTTACAAAAACAAAAATTAAAGTCCCTGCACCCAATGAGTTTGTATTCTGCTGGGGCAGGAGGGAACTACAACTTGTACATAAATAAGTATAATAGAAGGAAAATTGAGAAGAGAGGGAGCACTAATAATTGGGGTGAACAGAGAAGCTTCTCAAAGGGTATGCTGAGAAGGAAGACAAAAAGATTCTACTAGCTGTGTAACCCAGGGCAAGTCACTTAACCCCATTGTCTAGTTTAAAAAAGAAAAGAAAAAGATTCTAAGAGGAAGATGTGAGGAAAAAGTTCAATGAAGGCATGACAGACAGTTTATGAAGGCATAGAAGATGTAAGTATTGGGTTAAAAGAACAACTGGCACTTCAGTTTGACTGGAATATAAAACGGATAAAGAGATAGATGTGAGCCGGGCTGTGGAGGGCCTTCAATGCCTACCTAAGGAGTTATATTTTATCCTAAAGGAACTGGGGAGCCACTGAAGGTTTTAGAGTGGGAAAGCAACATGGTCAGACTTGGCCTTAGGAAGATTATTTTGGCAGCTAGACAGAGGGTGGGTTGGAGAAGAGAGAGACTGGAAACCGGGAGGATAATGAGAGGCTTTCACAGAAGTCAGGGCTAGATGACATAGCTTTGAATTAGAGTAAGGAGACTACATAAGTAGAGATAAGAGAAGAATAGAGGAAAAACTCAACACTTTATTAATGATTTACAATAACCAAAAGCACTGTTGGATCTACTATTCCTGGGATACCATTGCTACTATTGACTTATTAGTGACAGTGACTGGTGAGTAGCATTCAGGAAGAGATTAGGTTGATTCAATGAGTATTTTACACTATATAGTAGGCTATTCTATCTACCCCATATTTGCGCTATAGATCATGAGCCCCCATGCAGGTTCACCCTCAACATTCAGCCAGTTGACTGTATTAGCTCAAAGCAAAGACATTTATGGAAATGGAACAATAAGAACAGTAGCAATGAATTATCTCCCCTATAAACGTGAGATAGATTCTCCCACAAATCCTCATGGCATCATTGGGAAGAATGGACATAGTCTGAGAATGCAGTAGTAGAGGGGCACATACATTGGGAACATATATGGCCAAGGCAACTCACACCTTCAGTACTTTGGGGCCCCACTGTCCCTTTTCTTCTCTTGATATCCTCACCTCTGGCCTCTGTTGGGCAGGTCACTTAGCTGGGTTTTCTGGGCCTGCTACCATTTAATTCTAGGTAAGTTGATCTGTCGAAAGACTCCATTGCCAAAGTGTGAGCAGGATGAGATAAATCCCTCCCCACTTCACTGCACTCTGTTGGATGTAAAAATCCTCAAAAGCTAGTTTCTTGCTCTATAACTGCCTTTCTTCTCTACTGCTAGCTAGTAACTGAGACTAGATTTTAACGCAGATCTTTCTAATTCCAGGTCCAGAGCCTTATCCTCCATGCCATCTAGCTACCCTAATATGTCTGCCACAGAAGTCAGCAAACTGTTCTGGAACATTCTGTGTTGGAAGTAACAAAGATGAGGCATCAATCAGAGGTCTCTAAGCAAGACCACCCCATGATATGAAAATCTAAACTTCCAACCAAAAAAATGGAGATTTCCTGGAGATTAGAGAAGTCCATAGCTAGCTCTTCTCTGTGCCGTGAGGGATCGTCAGTCCTGAAACTGCTTCCTCCCTTGGGTGACATCTCTCAGAATCCTTCTGTCATTAGTGTGTTTCTCTGCTCCCAGATGGATGCACTGTCTCCTACTGGCTCAGTGTCTTTGATGAAATGGTCAATGGTAGACGCAGGGTGGGGGAGGGGAGGGAGGTAATCCCTTCCTTCTCTGCCCCTCCCTCCTGTTCCCACCCCACCCCCAGAGTATTATTTCTCAAGGGCCTGGTTTTGCTTCCATTTCTGGCTCCAGGCTTAGAACTCCTCAACGGAAATGCTCCATTGCTGTACTGTGGAACTGCTGAAATTGTTTTAGCTACGTAAAGCCCCCAAAGACATGATTAGCTTGTTTAGCTAATCAATCATGTTGTTGTTCAGTCATTTTTCAGTTGTTTCCAACCCTTTGTGACCCCATTTGGAGTTTTCTTGGCAAAGATACTGGAGTGGTTTACCATTTCCTTCTCCAGATCATTTTACAGATGAGGAAACTGAGGCAAACAAGGGTAAGTGACTTGCCCAGAATTACGCGGCTAGTAAATGTCTGTTGGATTTGAACTCAGAAAGATGAGTCTTCCTGATTCCAAGCCCAATGCTTTATTCACTGTGCCACCTAGCTGCCCTAACCAATCATACTGTTCTTTTAATTCAATCAAAGGGTTCAAATCTCATAAAGGGATAGCAGCCTAAACTCATCTTATGGAAGGGAGGTAAGGAAGGAAAGAAGGAAAGAAGGAAAGAAGGAAAGAAGGAAAGAAAGAAAGGAAGGAAGGAAGGAAGGAAGGAAGGGAGGAAAAAATCATTTATTAAGAGCCTGCTATGTGCTAAGCACTCTGCTAAGTGCTTTACAAATATTATTATTTGATCCTCACAAAACCCTGTGAGGTAGGTGCTGTTATTATCCCCATTTTACAGTTGAGAAAACTGAGGCAACCAAAGATTAAGTGACTTTCCCAGGATCACACAGATAGTGTCTAAGATTGTAAACTCAGGTCTTCCTGACTCCAGGGCCAGCACTCTATCTATTGTGTCACCTAGCTGACTCATACTTACAAGTGCTTGTATGGAAGCTAGGAACTCTTTTTATGTACATTTTGGGAAACCAAGATATGAAATAAACCCTGACCATATTAGTAGATACTCCTGGAGCTGCTGGGGAAGAGGGAGCAGGAGTGAGCCAAAAAAGAAAACAACCCTCTAAAAATCAGTCCCCAGGACTGAACCTGGCCTGAGCGTTACATTGTTATTGGTGATGTTCCAAATGTGTGGGAAAAAAATACATGAGGTCAATTTAATTCAATCCAACATTTACTAAGTGCCTCCTGGAGCCTTGCGTTGGTTAGGTGCTGGGGGAGAAGCAACATTTAGATGAGATGTATTCCATGCTCTTTGGAGCTCCTCAAGTCTGGTATGGAAGTATGACTCATAGGCAAATAAGTATAATACAAAATAACACAAGATAAGTGCAAACCAAGTGTTCTATAAAGTCAGGATCATAGAACTAGAGAGGGAAGGGACCTCAGAGGTCATATAACCTGACCCCTTTATTATACAGATGAGGAAAAAGAGGCCCAGGAAAGCTAAATTACTTACCCAAGGGAGGGAAGAAGTCACCATTGACCAAGGGAGGTGAAGGAGAAAGAGGTATTTCAGTTAGGCTGAAAGGATGGTTAGCGATTCAGCAAGCAGAGAGATAGGAAGGCCATTCCAGGCAGAGGGAACAAAACAGAATGAACAAAGGAGAAAAAGATGAAAAGAGCAAAGTGACGCGGCCGCTGCAGTGGTGAGCATGAGACCAGCTCAATACTCTTAACCCGGAGGCGCATTGAAGAGGCGGGAGACAGCGAGATGGCAAAAGCTCCATTTATTAAGTGCTAGTAGCTTTCTTTAATATCCCTAATAACACCTGATGAAAGCATGATCTCCATGTGATTGCCAATCACCAAGTCTGCTGGACACCTGCAGCCCTCGTGTCAGGGGTATGAGTAGGACTTTTCTCCCAATGAGAGGAGAGCCGAGCCAACCATGGGAGCTGCGTGTCAGCAAAGGAGAGGTCTTGTGAGACTTCCTTGTTTTTGCCACGCAACACGTTGTGACCCTCAGCTTCTGCTGAGAGAAGCTAGAACTCCCTTGAGAAAATTACCCTAACAGCAAAGTAGACAGAGGACAACGGTTCTCAACCTTTTTGTATGTCCTGGACCCCTTTGGCAGTGTCTGGTGAAACCAATGGACCCCTTCTCAGAATCATATTTTTAAATGCATAAAATAAAATACATAATATTTTAAAAGTAATATTCTATTTTCTCCCAATTACATATTAAAACAATTTTAACATTAACATTTAACATTTTAACATTAAAAAACATTCATTTTTTAAAAATTTGAGTTCCAAAGTCTCTCCCTTCCCCGCTCTCTGAGACAGCAAGCAATCTGATATAGATTATACGTGTGCAATCAATAAAAATAAAATATTTAAGATTTTTAAATAATATCCCGTTTTCCCTTAATTACATGTTAAACAATTTTTAACAGTCATTTAAAAAAATTTGAGTTCTAAATTTTCTCCCTGCCTCCTTTCCATTGGCAAGCAATATGACAGAGGTTATATGTGTGCAATCAATAAAATGAAACACATAAGATTTTAAAGGAAACTAATTGCAATGAAATACAGTTATCACATATATATACATATATATACATATATATATTTAAAATAAGTTCATGGACCCCAGGTTAAGGATTCCTGATATAGGGAGTGATGAATATTCTTGTGTGGCACTCCAAAAAACAAAATTTTGCTCCCATTTTGTCTGTAGGACAAAGAGAGCACGAACTAGGGTTGGAACGTAAGAGTTTTGTCTCAGAATGAAGAGGGAGAAATTCTTTTTGATGATTGTCCTCCACCCAGATGTAGGAAAGAAGATTCCAAGTATTTCAGTCTAGAGAGAAGAACTATCAGTCAGCCCTAGATGAGTGGTATATGGGAAGCAGTCTCCCAGACCACAGTCCCGCCCTCTTCACCTGAATTCACCAAATTGGATTCTCAGTATAACTAGTTAGACTCTGAGTATAACTTACAAACACTTAAAAATTTTTTTTTACATTCCCCTTTCCCTTCAGGATGAGTGTAAATAACAATTGTTTCTGTTTTAGCCAGAAACCCTGAAGGTCTTCCCCTCCCAGATCTATTTTTTTAAAGAGGCTATTCTTTGCCTCATTTTTTTAAGCCTTAATCACTGAATGGGCACAGCCTTAGCCAAACTGAGACCTGTTAAAGACATTCTCTTGAAAACGCCATGGTCCCTCACTACATCCTGGGCCATCTCCAGTTTTCCTGATCCATATCTGGCCACTGGACCTAGATGGCTCCAGAGGAGAGAGTGAGGCTGGTGACGTTGCATAGCCCTCCTTCACTTAAATCCAATTCACTTGCATGTCATGGCATCACCTCACTGAAGTCATGGTCCTGCCTTGAGAACGAAGGACAAATAGCAGCAGCGGCAAACACCTTAGCCTTGCATTTGAGACCCTTTCAAGTCTGACTTCAACCAGTTATTTCTTAACCACAACATGGTACCTGCTGACTCTATCTATTCATGTAGGATAAGCTATCTCCCTTGTCTGAAGACCACCCCTTCTTCATCTCGACTTTTCAGAATCCTTATCTTCCCTCATGGCTTAGGTCAGCTGGCACCTCTTGAAGCTTTTCCTGATCTACCACCTCTCTACAAGGGCTCTGTCCCACCTCAAATTCTCCTAGAACACTTTAGATCCCTCTTTTATCCCCTTACACTCTACCTTTTATTATGTATATCCACATATGTTTTATATCCATTTCTAATAGAATATAAGCTGCTTGAGGGAAGGAACTCACCTGTTATTTAATTCTTGTATCCCTAGGGCTCTTAGATGTTTGTTGTATTATCAATTGGTCTGTAGAGTACATGAAGGGGAGGTATGTGAAATGAAGATTGGAAAAATAGATTGATACCAGATCCTAAAGGGCCTTAAGTATCTGCCTGTGGAATGTGATCTTTGTTTGATAGGCAGTGTGGTAGCCACCAAAGAGTTTTGAGCATAAGAGTGACAAAATCAGATATAGGTAAAACAAAAATAAGTCTGGCAGCCATATGAAAGATAGATGGGAAGGAGAGAGTGGAGGATAGGAGACAAAAAGAAAGGTCCAATATATAATATTCGTAACAGCACTCTTTTTGATACTAAAAAAAACTCATGAAAAGAAAGTGGGCGGCCATCTGTTAGGGAATGGTTGAACAAACTGTGGTATGTGAATGTAATGGAATATTATTTCACCATAAGAAATGATGACTGTAAGGAATTCACAGAAATACAGGAAGACATATAAACCGATCCAAAAGAAAGAAAGCAGAACTAGGAGAATAATGTATACACAATGATTACAATAATATGAATTCAAACAGCACAGAAGTCTAATTAATTCAGGTTAAAATCAAAGACCAAGACTTATTCCAGATAACTGGTAATAAACCTTCTTCCCGTTTCTCCAGGTGGGAGAGTAGAACAGGAGAATTGGATGAATGCCAGATGTGGCAAATGTGGACAGATGTGCCTGACTTTGCTTGACTATGGAGTAGAACCCAAAAAATGATAGACTCAATGACTATGAAAATATTTAACCACTAGGTGGTGCTACTAAGGTAAGATTCATAAGTGAATTCTGTGCTCATCTCGGCAGTTAGGGTAAGCTCACCGCAAAGAGTCTACGTCCTGGGGATTTACCAAGCTCCTTCTGGTTCTCAGAGAGCAGATGACTTTCTGTATCCCAGCACCGCCTCACAGGTGGTAGCCATGATGGCTAATAAATCTAGTGGGTGTGGACACTATAGATTTATCCAATCAGAATCAACTCCAAGCCTCCATCCTACTGTCAAGCGTCCAAGTTCAGACTAGACTACCATTTTTCTTTTAATTAATTAATTAATTAATTTTTAGTTTTCAACATTCACTTCCATAAGATTTTGAAATCCAAATTTTCTCTCCCTCCCTTCCTTCCCCCCATCCCATGATGGAATGTAATCTGATATAGGCTCTACATATATCTTCATATTAAACATGTTTTCACATTAGTAGATGATTTTTTTTAAGGGGTTTTGGAGAGGATTACTATCTTTGGTGAGAGGTCGAGCTAGATGATGGCTAAAATCTCTTCATTATTTTAAAATTTAAATTCATACTATCCAGAAGGGAAAGGAAATAAGCATTTATCAAGTGCCTACTATATGCCAGGCATTGTTCTAAGCACTTTACAAATATTATCTCATTAAATCCTCATGAAAACTTTGTAAGATAGGTTTTTTTACATTTCCTCACTTTACAATTGGGCAGGTAGGTGGTGCAGTGGACACTGGGCCGAGAGTCAGGAAGACCTGAGCTCAAATCTGGCCTCAGATACTTACAAGCTAATGAGACCCTGGGCAAGTCACTTAATGCTGTTTGCCTCAGTTTCCTCATCTGTAAAATGAGCTAGAGAAGGAAATAGCAAACTACTCCAGTATCTGTACCAAGAAAACTCCAAATGTGATTACGAAGACACAACCAAAATGACTGAAGAGCAACCTTACAGTTGAGAAAACTGAGGATCTTCCTGACTCTAGGAGCAGGGTTCTATCCACTGCACTCCCTAGCTATGCCTAGGAGTAATGGAAGTGACTCCTCATGGCCACTTCCAGACCCCTCCCTCTCTCACCATCACTCAGCACCCTCTCCTCCTTTGAGGTTTACTTTGTACAGATTATCTCACCCTATCCAGGTCCTTGTGGCAGTTATCTACTGGCTTTCAGCTCATTCTAGCTGCTTTCCCAAGCACTGAAGTACCTGGCTCACAATCTTCCTCTCTACCCCAATACTTCCCCATATACTATAGCATACATCTAGTATGTAGAAAAATAGTGTATTTATAGTTCTAAATGACTTCAACAACACATATTGATTTCAAGAGGCAGCATGGTATATTTCAGGGGTACTTAGCATGGAGTCTGTAGACTTTTTTAATATGTTGATTACTATTTAAATATAATTGGTTTCCTTTGTCATCTCATGTATTTTATTTTATGTGTTTAAAAAATTCTGAGAACAGATCCACAGGCTTCACTAGACAGCCAAAAAGGTCCATGACACTAAAAAGGTTAAGAACCTCTGGACTTGGAATCTGAAGGACCAGGGTTCAAATACTGCTCAGGTATTTATTAGCTACATGATCCTGGGCAAGTTACTTAAATTCATTGGGCCTCAATTGCATCATCTATAAATTGGGCACAGTGGAGAGGGTGATGGATTTGGTGTCAGAAAACCTGGGTTTAAATTCTGATTCTCCTGTTTACTACTTGCATGACCTTTCTTTGGGCCTCAGTTTCCTCATCTGTGAAGTGAAGCAGTGAAACTAGATAACCTCTGAGGTCCTTTCTGGTTCTCCATCTATGATGCTATGAAATGCAGATGAAATCAACACAAAAATAGTACGGCAGTCAGATTAGCTGCAGTAACCAACCTTGGTCCTAGAGAAAATATACGTCCTTGGGGCAGCTAGATGGCGCAGCAGATAGAGCTCCTGCCTTGGAGTCGGGAGGACCTGTGTTAAAGTCCAGCCTCACTTGACACTTACTAGCTGTGTGACCTTGGGCAAGTCACTTAACCCCAATTGTCTCACCAAAAAAGAAAGAAAGAAAGAAAGAAAGAAAGAAAGAAAGAAAGAAAGAAAGAAAGAAAGAAAGAAAGAAAATATACCTCCTTCTCAAAACCTGCTAAACAAGTCAAGACATCACTTCATGGTGTCATCCATCCTCGTAGAAAACAAAGAATAAACAACATCAGCAGTGACTACCTATAGCCTACCTAATTCACCAGCCAGGAATTTAAGGACCTTTAGAATCTAGCATCATCCTACCTTTCCAACCTAATCTCCCATAACTCCCAGACACTCTCTGCCTCGATTCAAATCATCTCAACTCAACAAACAATTCAGAATCCGTGACACCCCAGTCAGAATGGCCAGCAAATGGATATATGAATGATCCAGACTTGCCCTACTCTGACTAGGAGGGGACCCTGGCTCACAGGTCACACCAGGACAAGTATTGAGCCCAGCCTCCTCATATTAGAGGGGAAGAAACTGAAGACTCAAGGAGTGACTTGCCCAGGGTTACATAGGCAAGACTCCTAACCAAGCGCTTTAACTGGATGCCTTGTGTATGCTCTTCCCCCTACGCCTCTGAGCCCTAGTAAAACTCTAAAGCATCATACAAATGAAAAGACTCATTGTTCTTAGTGGAGCTGAGCACTTGATGATTGTTGACTGGCTAGGGTGAATCCCAGTTGAAGGCTGTTTCTCTTTTGACTGTATTTCATGATCACAGGGGAACTCCAGGTGACAGTTCTGCCCTTCTCTGCCCTAGAATTGGGACAATTTCTGAACACGGAGATGATCGCACAGCACTGGAGTCTCCCCCGTCTTTTTCCAGTTGCCCTTCTGTGACCTGCCGTATGAGAAGACCCTAATCACAGGTCTAATTCACAGAGAAGAAATGCCATAGAAAGCCCTATTTCAAAAATGTATCTACTGCCCCCATCTCCCACTTCTAACTCACTCTGAGTTCAGGGGCCGGGCAGCCTGGTGACTTAGGGTTCCATAATGCAGGGTCCCAGGCCCAACCACACCCATGTGAGTCAGTCACTATATACATATATAAAACTGAAACTTACCCTAGTCAATTTGGAAACTTTAACAGACTGGAATAATTGTCTGCAGCTTGTGGGTTCCTAATTCAAGTTGTAGGTAATATTAAAGCTACATTAAGGGGTAGCTAGGTGGTGCAGTAGATACAGCTCTGGCCTTGGAGTCAGGAGGACCTGGGCTCAAATTCAGCCTCAGACACTTGAAACTTACTAGCTGTGTGACCCTGACCAAGTCACTTGACCTGATTGCCTCACCAAAAAAAAAAAAAGAAAAAGAAAAAAAAAGCGCTACATTAAACCTATTACCTTACAGGTATAGCAATGTGCCAAGTCAATTGGAGGGAGAAGGTTGCCTCAGGTGACAAGTGTACTTAAGTGGGTTCCTACATTTTCCATTTTATGAGCCTTTCTTTCCACCAGCCAGGACAATTTATGTGATGAATTTTTGTTCCAATTTAAATGCACTGGCACAGAATGATTATGTGAATTGCAGTCTGCCCCTGGGGCCATTATTTCCCACACCCCATTCCTCATTCATTCATTCTTTCTTTTTTTCTTTTTGGTTGGGCAATGGGGTGAAGTGACTTGCCCAGGATCACACAGCTAGTAAGTGTTATGTGTCTGAGGACAAATTTGAATTCAGGTCCTCCTAAATCCAGGGCCGGTGTTCTATCCACTACGCCACGTAGCCACCCCCCATTCATTCTTTCAACAAACATTTAGTAAACAGATACAATGTACAATGTTTTGTGTTATGTATTTTTGAGGATACAAAGATAAATAAATAAGACAGAGTCCCTGACCTCAAGGAATTTATAATCTAGTGAGATCATAAATTTTAACCTGGAAAAAACTTTAGAGATCAACTGGTCCAACCCTCTCATTTTACAGGCAAGACAACTGAAGCCCAGAGAGGTTGTATATTATCCCAGGTCACACAGAGGGTAAGTGGCAGATCCAGGTCCTTTAACTCTGAATCCAATGTTCCTTCCAACATACCATCTGACATATGTAGAGATAGACCCAAGTAGAATATGATAAGTATATAATAGAAGGATAATGTGCTATGACATCAGATAGGAAGGAAACAATTAAAGTTGGTGAGATGAAGATTGGCTTCATGGAAGAGGCAATATTTAAATTGGACCCTGAAGTCTAGGTAATAATTCAATCAGTCCATGACTGAGATCTTTCCCATAGCGGCAAATCACAGCTAATCCATATCTTCTCACCCTCTAACAATTCTCTTTTTTTTTTTTTGCCTCTAACAATTCTTGTCCTTGTTTTCCCATAGCTCCTCCCTCTATGTAGGATCTATCCACAGACCCTTTTTTAGATTTTTTTTTAAGAGCATGGATTCTATAAGGGACCTTAGAGGTTATCAAGTCCAATCAATTCATGTTGCAGTTGAGGAAACTGAGGCCTAGAGAGGTTAAGTGACTTTCACAAAGTCACACTGATAAAAGTCACAAAGTTACTGATAAGAGCAGGATTTGAACCTAGGGACCTCTTAAAAATGTGACAGCTCTGCCCTCCTAGCTGCACCTCTCCTGGTGGCAAAATATGACTCCAGTGAGAGATGGGAAAGGATAGCCTAAGACAAACCCAAGAACTAAATGAACACAATTACACAAAGTCAGATCCAAACAATCAGAAAATTTTAATTGCTCATGGGTAGGCTGAACCAATATAATACAAATGATAATTCTACCTAAATTAGTCTACTTGTTCAGTGCCATACCAATCAAACTACCAAAAATTATTTTATAGGCTGGAAAAAATAATAAAATTCATCTGGAAGAGCAAAAGGTCAAGAATATTGAGGGCAATAATAAAAAAAAAAAGGGAAAGAAGGTGGTCCAGCCATGTCAGATCTCAAACTGTATTATAAAGTGGTCATTATCAAAACAATCTGGTACTGGCTAAGAAAAGAGTGGTGGATCAGTGGAATACATTAGGTACACAATACATTGTAGTAAATGACCATCACAATCTGGTGTTTGACAAAAACTCATCATTTGACAAAAACTGCTGGGAAAAATGGAGGGTAAGTAACAGTATGGAAGAAACTAAGTATAGATCAACATCTCACACCATATATTGAGATAAGGTCAAAATGGATACATGATTTACACATAAAGGGTGATACCACAAGCAAATTAGGAATAATAATTTACCTGTCAGATCTATGGAGAAGGAAAGAATTTAGGACCAAACAAGATATAGAGAGCATTATGAAATGTAAAATGGATCATTTTGATTATATAAGATTAAAAAGTTTTTGCACAAACAAAACCAATGCAACCAAAATTAAAAGGAAAGCAGAAAACTAGGGGAAAAATTTACAGTAAGTATCTCTAATAGTCTCATTTCTGAAATATATAGAGAACTGAGTCAATTTATTAGAATATAAGGCATTCCTCAATTGATAAATGGTCAAAAGACATGAACAGATAGTTTTCAGACAAAGAAACCAAAGCTATCTTTGGTTTTTATGAAAAATGCTCTAAATTGGGGCAGCTAGGTGGTGCAGTGGATTAGAGCACTGGCCCTGGAGTCAGGAGGCCCCAAGTTCAAATCCAGCCTCAGATATTTGATACCTACTAGCTGTGTGACCCTGGGCAAGTCACATAACTCCAATTGCCTCACCAAAAAAAAAATGCTCTCAATCACTATTGATTAGAGAAATGCAAATTAAAACATCTCTGAGTACCTATTAGATTGACTAATATGACAAAAAAGGAAAATGATAAATGTTGGAGGGAATGTGGGAAAACTGGACACTAATGCACTGTTGGTGGAGTTGTGAACTGATCCAGCAATAAAATTGTGCATACCTTTTGATCCAGTAATATCACTGCTAGGTCTGTATCCCAAAGAGATTTTTTTAAAAGGCGGACAGGGGAGGGGGGAGGAGAAGGACTTCTTTGTACAAAAATATTTATAGCAACTCTTTTTGTGGTAGTCAAGAATTGGAAATTGAGGGGACGCCCATCAATTGGGGAATGGCTGAACAAGCTGTGGTATATGATTGTAATGAAATACTATTGTGCTATAAAAATGACAAGCAGGATGATTTTAGGAAAAACCTGGAAAGATGTACTTGAACTGATACAAAGTGAATTGAGCAGAACCAGAAGAACATTGTACACAGTAACAGCAATATTGTACAATGAAGAACTGTGAATGACTTGGCTATTCTCAGCAATACGGTGATCCAACACAATCCCAAAGGACATGATGAAAAATGCTACCTGCCTCCAGAGAAAGAACTGACTGACATTGTCTGAATACAGACTGAAGCTTACTAGTTTTTCACTTTCTTTCTTCTTTCTTTATCTTCCTTCTTTCCTTCCTTTTTTCTTTTTCTTTCTTTCTTTCTTCTTTCCTTTCCTTTTTGTTTCAGTTTTCTTGCACAAAATGACTGATATGGAAATGTTTTACACAATTGCACATGTATAATCTATATCATATTATTTACCATTTCAGGGAGGGGGCAGGGGAGGGAGGAAGGGATAGAATTTGGAACTCAAAATTTTAAAAAAATGTTATAATTGTTTTTACTTGTAATTGTAATTGTAAATATTATTTAATAATAATGAGAAAGAAAGGATGATCTACTCAGGTAAAGAGTAGAAAAGTTCCCCACATAAAGCAGGTAGGGTGGGAATAGAACTCTTTGAAGCCTTTCCTTTCTTGTATTTTCCTTCTGATCTTAGGAGAACAAGTGCCTTGAATGGGAAATTTTCCTAGAAGCTTATGAGCTAAGAAGATCTGGAGATCCCATAGGTGGTCAGAGCTGAACTGTGGCAGAAACACACTGTGGTAATAGTAAAGTTGCTCTATTTGTATTCTATGTGTCTTTTCTATTGATGCTTTTTAAAATGTCTATCATTCCCTCACTCATTCATTTCCTGCTACCAAGCAGAAGAGATATGTTTAAAAAGCAGAATAATTCAAAATGTTTTGCCATATCTGAAAATGCATGACTGATTCTGTGACTCTAGTCCTTCACCTTGTTGACAAGAGAGGAATCACAGGATTTAAAGCTATTTGGGATCCTAGTGATGATCTGTCCCAAGGTCTAATTTTACAGTTGGCCCAGAGGGCCAGAGGAGATAATGACTTGTCCAGGGTCACATAGGTAATAATCAGTAAAGCCTCCTGACTTTAGATGAAAGTGAGTTAGCAAAAGGTCACAAGGCTAGTCACCACAAAACTAGGATTCAAACTCAGGTCTTCAGACTCTAAGTCCAATGTTCTTTCCACTATAGAAATAATTTCATTTGATCCTCACAACAACCCTGGGAGGTACATGTGGTTTGCCCGTGAATACACAGATCTGTCATTTAGCCTTGGGGTATTTGGGGTTAAAAAATTACTAGAGCTCCCCTGGAGTTTGTTTTCTCTGGATTTATCCCTGTCAGTTTCTTCTCTCTCAATTACCCTTTTTGGCTGACTCAGGGCTCCAAGGCTGTTGATGGATGCAGGACAGAAAGCTGGGGAGGGCTCAGCAAATCTCCCTGAATTGGGAAGGAAAATAGTTAAGAAATAGACAGTTTGGGGATAGTTCATTTGTGGTTGGGGAAGCAAAGCAAAACCCCTTTCTTAGTGCCTTCTATTTTCAAGGCTCTCACAATTGTTTTGTAAATCAGGAAAAGAGGAAGGAGGCTGGGAAAGGCAAAAAGCAGTGTTGTTCAACATCATGTTTCTGAAGGAAGAGAGAAGGATGCAGAGGGGCCATTGTTCAAAAATTCATGCCTGATAAACTTACTTGGTCCTGCTATCTTCTCAAGCTATTCCCTAATATTCCTCCTTACTTTCCCTTCTATACTTTTAGGAAGAGTATCCTATACTCTTCTGCCTTCACTTCCTCATGACCCACTCATTCCTCAATCCTTTTCAATGTGGCAGTTGACTCTACCATTAAACTGAAACTGCTCCCTCAGAGGTGACCAATCACTTCTTAATTGTTAAATTGATTGACTTTTCCTAGTCCTTATCCTCCCTGGTCTTTACAGATTTTGATGACCCACTTCTGTATATTCTCTCCTTCTTTGGTTTCCATGACATTCTTCTTTTTCAGAGTCACCTTCTACCTTTGTGATCTGTTCTCAGACTATTTTGCTGGTTCATTGTCTGCCTCTCGCTCCTCGTAGTATGTTTCACCTCCCCCCCCCCCCCAAGGCTCAATCCTGGGATCTTCTCTTCTCTCCATATACTATTTCCTGAGATGATGGAATCCACTCTGCTCAATTATGGACTCCAAACTCTATATGTTCAATTAAATTCAACAAACATTTTTTAAGCACATACTGTGTGTTTTAGGCACTATGCTAACCCTTCAGATACAAAGATAAAAATAAAGCAATCCCTGACTTCAATGAGCTTATACTCCACTGGGGAGGTACACCATGTGCACATGGTATAAGGAAACTTGGAGAGAGACAGAGAGATCCTGGGAAGATCAGGAAAGAATTCATGGAGGATGCTGAGGAGGACTTTGGAGGAAGACAGATAAGGTATCTGACATAGAGAAATGAGAGAGTACCTTCTAGGCATGGAGGATGACTTGTGTGAATGTATGGAGGAGGAAGAGGGAAGATTAAATTGGAGAGCAGTTGATTGTTTATTATGTTGAAACATGAAGTTCTTGATGGATAACACGATGGAGAACTGGAAAGTTAGGTAGGAATTGGACTATGAGAGGCCTTAAATGCCGTGCTAAGGAGTTTATATTTTATCCTGTAGGCAATGGGAGCAGTGGGTCAGGGTAGGTTTTTGAGTAGGGGAATGACATGGTAAAAGCCCATTCCTTAGGAAGAGTGACCATTGATTGGAGAAGAGAGAAACTAGAAGCAGGGAGACCAGTAAGGCAGTTATCATAATAGTCCAGGGAAGACTTGATGAAGGTCTGAACTTGGGCAGTGGTTATACAAGTGGGGGGAAAAAGGAAGCATATGAAATATAGAGGTAGACTTGTCAACTGATTATATATGGAGGGATTTAGGAGAGGAAAGAATGAAAGATGACTCATGGATTGCCTACCTGGGTAACTGGAAGAAAGGTGTTGCCTAAAAAGAAACAGGGAAATCTGGAGAAGAGAAGGGATTTTTTGGGGGGGGGGGAGAATAATGAGTCCTGTTATGGGAGAAATCATGAGTTATGTTGTAGATATTGAGTCTGACATATCTGCATGACATCTAAGAGTCAGTTGATAAGGTATGAGTGGAGTTCAGGAAAGAGATTAGCACTAGATATGTAGATGGGAATCATCTGCTTAGAGATAAACTTAAATCCATGGGAACTAAGTGAGAGAAGAATAAAGGTCTGAGAACAAAATTGTGGGAAAAAATTTGCTCTGAAGAAATAGGAAATGCATTAAAAGCCAAGAAAAGAGCCTGAGGAGTAGTCAGAAAGGTTGGAGGGTGAAGGAGAAAGGAATACACATTTATTAATCTCCTGTTATGTGCCATACATTATGCTAAGTGCTTAACAACTATAATCTCATTTAGAGGGTGAGAATTAGGTGAGAACTCTCAGGAAAGCCAAAGGAAGAAAGAATGTCCAGGATGAAGGCTTGATCAACAGTATAAAAAAAAAAAAACTGCAGCTAGTTCAAAAAGAATACAGTATGAGGAAAAGCCATTGAATTTAAATGTGGGCAACCTTGGAGGGAGTATTTTCAGTCCAATGGGGGGACAAAAGGCAGATTGTAAGTTATTAAGAAAGAAATTAAGAAGGAAGGAGGAAGTGGAGGTAATAAATGAGATTTTTTTTTTTTTAAAGAATCTGGCAGTATAAGGGAGAAGAGAGATAGGATGACGTTTTCTCCCTTCCAGTCCCATATCTCCAACTTGCTAGCCATCTCCACCTGTATGTCCTGTTAAACCAAATTCAACATTTCCAAAATGGAACTCATCATCTTCCCCCCCTTAAACCTGCACCTCCTCCAAACTTCCATATATCTGTTGAGGGCTCCAACATCCTTTAATATCTTTGAGGGCAGGGACTGTTTGGTTTGGGAGAATTTTTGCTGTTGTTATCATTCACTTGTTTTTCGTTATGCCTGGGAATTATTAGAGTGCAGTGAATAAAGTTGATCCTTCATTAATATTTGTTGAATATAACTAAAGTCAATTGACTTTTGCCCAAAGTTCATGTAAGATATCAGTCATCCATTTGAAAGTGTGGTTTCATCTTTGATCATTCCTTCTCTCACCTGATAGATTTCTAAGTAATCATGAAATCTTGATTCTACTCCCACAATACATCTTATGTCCTTCCTGTCTATTTGTTTCCGTTTCCATCACTTTGGGATACAACCTTAATGCCACCTGCTTGGATTATTGCAACAACCTTCCCACTTGACTTCAAAATCTGCCACAAACACTTAGTAGTTGTATAACTATGCAAGTCACTAAACCTCTCAGCCTCAGTTTCCTCATCTATAAAATAAGGATAATTATAGCTCTAACTTTGTAGTGTTGCCATAAAGATCAAAAGAGATAATACATGGAAAATACTTTGCAAACCTTAAATTACTTTATGAAAGGTAACTATTATTATTATCATTATTCTCTCTTGGTTTTAGTTAATCTTTTATCTAGCTACCAGATTAATCCTCTTTATTCCATAGTTTTAATCATGTCACTTCTCTGCTCAAAACTGTTTATTGAGTGTCCAAATGCCTTAGCCTAATATTCAAAGCCCTCTAGAGTTGGACTTTTCCAGGTTAATCTCATATTACTCAAATCCAGCCTCAGATACTCACTGGCTGTGTGACCCTGGGCAAGTCACTTAATCTTGTTTACCTCAGTTTCCTCATCTATAAAATGAGCTGGAGAAGGACATGGCAAATCACTCCAGTATTTTTGCCAAGAAAATCCCAAACAGGGTCATGAAGAGTTGGACACGACTGAAATAACTGAACAACAATTGCCCTCCGCATACTCTATGATGTGGACAAACAGGTTATTTACTATGTTTTATACATGTCCTGTATGCCCACATTTCTACCCATGCTTTTTCCTGAGTCTGAAATGCTCCCTCCCATCTCTCCCTCTTGAAATCCTACCTATTCTTTATGGCTCAGCTCAAATATCACCTTCTCTCGGAAGCCTTTTCTGAGAAAGGGTAGGATCAATAATAATCTTTCCCTCTACCTCTCTGATATTAAAAAAAACCCACTTGGTTTGTACCTCTCTTATGTACCCATCAGTTCATTTTGTGTTATATAATAGTCATTAGCCTGTTCAAAGTGATGCAGAACACTGTCTGGGCTTTGGGTATAGCCACTTCTATTACGGTTGAGATAAACTGGAGACGGAGATCATGGGAATTGAATACATTGAGGAACTAGGAAACCACAGAGCTTGAAGGAGGCTGGAGAGTGATCTGGAGGCCCAAATGAAAACAAAAAGAAAAAAGACCTGAAGGAGAAGCAGTTGTTGACTGAGGGCAGCAGACAAAGGATCTGAAAGTGGTAATAGAGCTAGGAGTATGGCCGCTCCAACGGTGAGCCTTAGGAATAGTCCCAAGAAATATGGCGCTTTCAGGAGAAAGCTAAATTGAAGCAAGTACCAAGATATGGAAGGAATATCAGACACTTTTACATCGGACCACTACTGCTACCCTTAACAAACTCTCATCCTTTGAAGTTCATTCTACTCCAACCTATCACCAAATCTAGATCCTGATGATACCCTTGATTCCATCCCCTTTTATCTTTTCCATTGGATTGCTGCCACTATTATTCACCTCCCCCCTCCTTCTAATCTTAAGCCTCTCTTTATTTAATGGGGTTTTTTCCCTTCCTGTCTATAAACATAATCAAGTCTTCCCAATCCTTTAAAAATCTTCACTAAATCCAAGTGTTGTTTATTATCATTTGATATCTCTCCTCCCTTTCTCAGCCACATTCTGTGGAAAAAGCTGTCTACATTTGCTGTCTTCACTTCCTTTCCTCTCACCTGTTTCTAAACCCTTTGCAATCTGCCTTTCAACCTTATCACTCAACTGAAACTGCTCTCTCTAAAGTTAACAGTGGTCTTCTTAAAAGTGAAACTTTTTTCATTTAACGAAAATCTATTTTTATTCAATGAAAATCTATTTTCTCTCCTTCAAACCTACCCCTTTTGGAAAAAAGAAAAACAAAACCCTTGTAATAAATATGCATAGTCAAGCAAAATAAATCCCTTAATTATCCATATATGTGTATAAATATAAATATGTGTGTATATATGTATGTGTATATGTATGTATATATACATATATGTGTATGTATGTGTGAATATATGTATATGTGTATACATATATATATATATATATTTGTCACCCAAGTCCCTCACCTCTCTGTCAGGAAGTGGGTAGCATGTCCTATTTTGGATCCTTTGGGGACATGGCTGGTTACCACACTGATCAGAATTCTTAAGTCTTAAAATCATTTGTCTTTATAATGTGTATAAATTGTTCTCCTGACTCTGCTCTCTTCCTAACGATCTCCTTTTGAGAGGATTTCATCCCTCCCTTCATTCCCAAACTCAGTTGATGTATTCACAGATTGTAATTACAGATGATGACATGTCAATAAGTTAATACAATGTTAATACCCTGTCATCCTTTTATGAAAGATGAATATCTCTCTCTGAGACAGTCAGATGGGAGCAATGTCATTGTGTAAACATGATTGCACATGTGACCCTTAAAAGACATAGTCCAATCAGTTTGAATCAGTTGATGGAATGAATTTGAGGCAGTCCAGATTGGGAGCAGTCTATGAAGTAGATCCCTGCAGGGTGATGGAAGAAATTCCTACTCCCTCCCTTCAACTCTCCCTTAGTCCATGTACCTACTAGCAGAGATACTCACTGAGGAGATGACCTATTCAACAGTTTAAGAAAATCCAGACAGAAGATAGCCATTGAGAAAAGGCACACTCTCCAGACCATCCAGAGAGGCATTCACTCAAGACAGGAAGCAACTTCAAAGAGTGTGAAGGGGTGAGTGGCAGGGTATATTCCATGAGAAGAAAACGTACTCTAGGGTCAAGCAGTGCTGAAGGTGTGAATTGCCTTGGCTTATTTGCTATTCCTTGCATACAATCCTCTACTTCTCATCTCTGTGCCTTTTCATCAACTGTCTGTCCCCTATGCCTGGAATTATTTACTCCTCATTTCCATCTCTTAGTTCACCTTGCTTCCTTTAAGGCTTAGTTCAAATTCCCCTTTCTGGAAGAGGCCTTTCCTGGTGTCACCAGCTGCTAGTATCTTCTACTACGATTTTCTGTTTATTCTGTATAATTATCTACTTGTAGCTCTCATTAGAATATGACCTTCTTGAGGGCAAGAACTCTTTTTTCTTTTCTTTGTATCCTCAGTGCTTAGCACTGTGCCTGGCACATAGTAAGTGCTTAATAAATGATTATTGACTGACTTACAGGAGTCTTCACTACCATTGTATTCCAAGTTTGTGGCCACCCTTCCCAAGGATGCTGTATATATTTGTGGGAAAGTATGCCCTAGCTTTGCTGGGGCTGGGGGAGAGAGGCACACAGGATGTTTTTTTTTTAACTATGGTTCATAGTTAACTATCCTAGTAAATGCCTTTGCTAAAAGTTAAATGTAGACACCGGCTAACTGTTAAAGGGAAACACACTGGTAGGGGCTCATGAGCTATAGTTTTAGGAGTAATCACTCACAAGGCACCTTAGAACCTAAGGTAGCAGCCACCATGTGGGGACACTAGATGTGAATATGAGTTGCTAGTTTGGGAGAGTAATCCAGAAGGAATGTTATCTACAAATCATAATCACTAAATCTAGTGGTCTTTTCTTACTCTTCATCCTATTTTATCTTTCTGTGTCATTCAACATTGATAACTGCCCTCTCCTCATGGATACTTTCTCCTCTTATTTTTGTTTGTTTTGTTTTGTTTTGCATTTCTTTCTCTTAGTTCTCTTCCTATGTGGGTAACTGCTCCTTTTCAGTATCTTTTGCTGGATCATCATCTATTTCCTGGCCTCTAACTGTGCATATACCCCAAGGCTTTGTCTTGGGACCTCTTTTTTCTCTATACTCTCACTTTGTGAGTTCATCAGCTCCTATCACTTGGCACTCTGCCAAGGACAGGAGGGAGGAAACCCACCCAATATTCACACACACACACACACACACACACACACATGTTTGTGTCTAGGAAAAAACCTTGATCATTCCATTCTAGCTAGTTTGGGCTCTGTTACCCCCTGCTCTTTAAGTTTCTAGGAGATTGGGTCAGATTAGAAAAATGGAACTCTTTTCTTGTCCTTTCTTCCTTGATAATTTGTGCTCATCTTTCCCAGCCCCCTTTTGCCTTCCTACCCATGGAGAGTCGTGACAGACAATTCAGGGGCATCAATCAGGGAATTACTCTGCTTATGAGTTATGCAGGCACCTGTTTTTCATATTCTTTCTGCCTCTCACACCTCTTGACCAGTTTACTATTTATCAAACATTCCACCAGAGGGCAGGCCCACTCTGTTTAGAAAGAAAGTCAAGGTCTTCAACAGTCTCACCTCACTCCCATCACCATCCTAAGGTATCTGGTATATGGATGCTTTTCTGGACTTCCAAAAACTTTAAGACCGTCTCTGTCTGTCTCTTCCCCCCACTCCCTCTTTCTCTCTTTCTTTGTCTGTACCTCCTACCTCTTTCCTCCTATCCACCTCACTATCAATATCTCTGTCTCTCCATCCCCACCTACACACACATCTCTCTCCATTATTTCTGTGGAATTCTCTGGAATCTGGAGCAGATGAGCTCTGAAATAATTTATTTTAGATTCACTAGCAGTTTAAGTGGGAAGGAAAAGGCATTCTAGGAACTGGTGCTAAACTTACATAGATTTTCAGTGGTCAGACACAATTCAGGTCCTGGCTTTCATGTGGGCAATTAGCTAAGTAGTCCTGGCAGATAACTATGCCCTCTCCTGGTGAGGCAAGCAGAGCAGATATTAATATTCCCATTTTACAAATGACGAAAGAAAGACTCTGGGAGATAAAGCAATACTTGTGGTCACTCAGCTAGCAGATAGCAGAGCCAGTCTTTAAACTCAGGTCCCCTGATTCTGATTCTCCCCTCTCAGAAAGCAGGGATGAGTATTTACTTCAAGTCCTCCCATCAAGTGTGCATGGGCGGGGGAGGAGGGTTGCTGCAACACCTCTTTGGCAGAAGCAGCAAACTGAGCAGAATTTGAGCAGAAACCAACCAATTTTCTTTTCTAAAAATTAATTAATTTATTTCTTTTTAGTTTTCAACATTCACTTTTACAAGATTTTGAATTCTAAACCTTTCCCCTTCCTTCCTTCTTTCCCTCCTCCCAAGAAAGCATGCAACCTGATACAGGCTATGCATGTATAATCATATTAAACATATTTCCTCATTAGTCATGCTATAAAAGAAGAATCAGAACAAAAGGGGGAAATCACGAGAAAGAAGAAACAAACAAAAAAAGAACAAATAGTATGCTTCAATCTGCATTCAGTTTCCATAATTCTTTTGCTGAATGTGGATAGCATTTTCCATCATGAGTCTTTTGGAGTTGTCTTAGATCCTTGCATTGTTGAGGAGAACTAAGTCTATCAAAGTTATTCTTCACAAAATGTTGCTGTTACTGTGTACAATGTTCTTCTGGTTCTGCTAACTTCACTCAGCACCAGTTCATGTAAGTCTTTCCAGATTTTTCTGGTCTGCCTGGTCATTATTTCTTATGGAACAATAGTATTCTATTACATTCTATTACATTTCTATATTCTATTACATTTGTATACCACAATTTGTTCAGCCATTTCCCAGTTGATGAGCATCCCCTCAATTTCCAATTCTTGGCCACCACAAAAAGAGCTGCTATAAATATTTTGGTACATGTAGGTCCTTTTCCCATTTGTATGATCTCTTTGGGATGCAGATCTAGAAGTGGTATTGATGGGTCAAAGGGTATGCACATTTTTATAGCCCTTTGGGTATAGTTCCAAATTGCTCTCCAAAATGGTTGGATCATTTCACAACTCCACCAACAATGCATTAGTGTTCCAATTTTCCCACATCTTCTCCAACATTTATCATTTTATTGTTTTGTCATCTTGGCCAATCTGATAGGTGTGGTGTATACCACCTCAGAGTTGTTTTGATTTGCATTTCTCTAATCAATAGTGATTTAGAGCACTTATTCATATGACTAGAGATGGCTTTAATTTCTTCCTCTGAGAACTGCCTGTTCATATCCTTTGACCATTTATCAATTGGTGAATGACTTGTATTCTTATAAATTTGACTCAGTTCTCTTTATATTTTAGAAATGAGGCCTTTATCAGAGACACTGGTTGTAAAAATTGTTTCCCAGCTTTCTGCTTCCCTTCTAATCTTGGTTGCTTTGGCTTTGTTAGTGCAAAAACTTTTCAATTTAATGTAATCAAAATTATCCATTTTGCACTTAATAACGTTCTATATCTCTTGTTCGGTCATAAAATCTTCCGTTCTCCATAAATCTGATAGGTAAACTATTTCTTGCTCTCTTAATTTGCTTACATCTAGCCTTTATATCTAAATCGTACTCATTTTGATTTTATCTTGGTATACAGTGTAAGATGTTGGTCTATGCTTAATTTCTGCCTTATTCTTTTCCAGTTTTTCCAGCAGTTTTTGTTAAATAGTGAGTTCTTATGCCAGAAGCTGGAGTCTTTGGGTTTATCAGATAGTAGATTATTATAGTCATTGACTACTGTGTTGTGCATGCAAAAACTATTCCACTGATCCACCACTCTATTTCTTAGCCATTACCAAGTAGTTTTGATGATTGTTGCTTTATAATACAATTTAAGATCTGGTATGGCTAGACCACCTTCCATTCCATTTCTTTTCATTAATTCCTTTGATATTCTGCTCTTCAAGATGAATTTTGTTATTATTTTTTTCTAGCTCTATG
Organism: Vombatus ursinus; assembly: GCF_900497805.2. Lineage (NCBI taxonomy): Eukaryota > Metazoa > Chordata > Mammalia > Diprotodontia > Vombatidae > Vombatus > Vombatus ursinus. The sequence goes on along the minus strand of NW_020954719.1, from coordinate 9,371,529 downwards.
AAATAATTTTTGGCAGTTTAATTGGTATGGCATTGAATAAGTAAATTAATTTAGGTAGAACTGTCATTTTTATTATATTAGCTCGGCCTACCCATGAGCAACTGATATTTTTCCAGTTATTTAGATCTGACTTTATTTGTGTGAAAAGTGTTTTGGAATTGTGTTCATATGGTTCCTGGGTTTGTCTTGGCAGGTAGACTCCCAAATATTATTGTCTACAGTAACTTTAAATGGAATTTCTCTTTCTATCTCTTGCTATTGGGCTTTGTTAGTAATATATAGAAATGCCAATGATTTATGTGGATTTATTTTATATCCTGCAACTTTGCTAAAGTTGTTAATTATTTCAAGTAGTCTTTTAGTTAATTTTCTGGGATTCTTTAAGTATGTCATCATGTCATCTGCAAAGAGTGATAACTTTGTTTCTTCTTTGCCTATTCTAATTCCTTCAATTTCTTTTTCTTCTCTTATTGCTAAAGCTAACACTTCTAGTACAATAGTGAATAACAGTGGTGATAATGGACCTCCTTGTTTCACCCTTAATCTTATTAGAAATGCTTCTAGTTTATCCCCATTACATATAATGTTTGCTGATGGTTTTAGATAGATGCTTTTTATCATTTTAAGGAAGATACCATTTATTTCTATGCTCTCTAGTGTTTTTAATGGGAATTGGTGTTGTATTTTGTCAAAAGCTTTTTCTACTTCTATTGAGATAATCATATGATTTCTGTTAGTTTTATTATTGATGTGAAACCAACCAATTTTAATCAAGAAATGCACAGAAGACCTCAAGCACTCATGAAAGTAACACATTTTTGTCAGGGAACATTCATAGGCCCGTAGTAGAGCTGGAAGGGGGCCTGATGAGATTTGACTCTTCCATTTTACAAATGAAAAGACTAAGGACCTTATTCATTTAACTACACTGAAGTAAATTGTCACTAAAGTTAGCAGAGCTGGGGTTTGAGCCCAGGATCTCTGACTCCAGTACCAAGACTCATTCCTTCTGTATCCATCTCTCTGACATTGAACTGAATGAATTCCTACACAAGACTTCTAAGCAATCAATCAATCAGTACTTATTAAGCACCTACTATTTGTCAGGCACTATGCTAAGCGGCAAGGGATACAAAGGAAAGTAAAAGGCAACCTTGCCCTCAAGGAGTTTGCAATCTAATTTCCACATCTAAAATCTCTATTCTCTAGTTCCATGATCTCACTCTACAAATCTTTCAGTAACTCCCACACCCACCTATAGCATCTGTTTGTTTTCCTTGCTATTCTTTTTTCACCTTGTGGTTTTATTGATACAGGGTGTGTGTGTGTGTGTGTGTGTGCATGCTCGCTCATGCCTAAAGCTAGTTAGCTTTTGCTGGTTTACCTTCACATCCCAGAGCCCCACACAGAGCAAACAACTGGTTCACCATGCCGGTCACAGAGGAACACTTAACCCAGCCCCCAGCACCCCAAAGCCTGCTCGTTGCAGATGTCCGGGGATTGACTCCACCATCTCAGAGCAGGGATTTTTTTTTTTCAGTCTTTGTCTCCCTCTGTTCAATCATCTCCTCCCACAGAGTCCCCTCAGAACATTCATTTGACAAGCAACAGCTCATTTTCTTCAAAGAATTCATGCGCACACACTGGCTCAGCTCTGGGAGCTGCTGCTAATTAAGGATAACAATGGTTAGAGAGAAGGTCTGACAAGGTCCTTTTTAGGCAAGTAGATTAATTAAAGGACAGACTCTAATTGACACAGAGCACCCACAGTGGTCCTTTTGTATATTAGTGTCTGTGAGGAAATCAGGAAAAAAGGAGTTGAGTACTAATTAGTAATAATCTCTGACTCCAGCCACAATACTATCCGTCAACAGCAACAGATTTAAGGTTCTCTTTCCTTGTTTTCTCCCTTTGTCTAGTCATTTCTAGGAGAATTGTCTTACTCTGTAAAAAGTGTAAAGTAAAAAATTCATCTAGAGGAAGGCAAAGGAACTGGATACCATTAGGGGAAGGGAGGGTGTCCTCAAGTATTTGGAAAGTTATTTTATGTTTTTTGTTTGTTTTGTTTTTTTTTAAGGCAATTGGGGTTAAGTGACTTGCCCAGGGTCACACAGCTAGTAAGTGTTATGGGTCTGAGGCTGGATTTGAACTCAGGTCCTCCTGACTCCAGGGCCAGTGCTCTATTCACTGCGCCACCTAGCTGCCCCAGGAAAGTTATTTTATGGAAGAATCAGACTTGGTTTGTTCAGCCTCAGAGGTCTGAATGGGTGGAAGTTGCAGAGAAACAAATTTAGGCCCAGTATTAGGGAAAAAAAAACTTGTCAATATCCAGTTATCTATACACTATCAGATGCTGTCATTGTCTGTTGGTTTGGCTCAACTGTTTGTTTTCCTTTGTTGCAAGAGGAAATTCCATGGGCTTGGGTTACCAAACAGCCAAATAATTATGATGATGTAAACCAAAGAAAGGCAAAGACCAATCATGACTCCAGAAAATTGATGATGGATCATGCTTCCCACCACCTGGCAGAGGTGGTAGACTAGAGATGCACAATGACAAACACGTTTTTAGAAGTGGCCAATGTGTGGGTTTGTTTTGTGTGACTATTTGTTATAGAGGAGAGCTTTTGGGGAGAGGGGAAAACATGGGACAGACTAGAGGGCAGTGATGGTGAGACTAAAAAAAGGAAGAAAAAAATCAGAAGAAAATAAACAGAAGAGACCAGAAGTTCAGAAGGATAGTGACATGTAGGATAGTGAATTTGTTAAATTTTAAATGTATCTCAAAAAAAAAAAAAGAAAAAGGAAAAAAAAAGCAGTACATAGTAAAGATTCATGGTTTCATACTCCGTTCTCTCTCTTTTTTTGTTCTTTGTAGAGAGAAATATTCATGTTTGCTGATGTTTGTCAAGTTCATAAAAATAAAGAGGAAGATTTTTAAAAATCAGCATAAAAATTAAAATGTTGCTTTTTTCTCTCTTCTGCCAAATGTTCTCCCACTTCTGTATACTTGTGTTCCAAATTTGTTATTCTCTCTTTTAGAATCTCTATTTCTTTGGATAGATTTCCATCATTTTTTCCGACTTTTTTTTTCTACCCTGATGTTTATATTTTTAAATTCTAGGTTGAGAGTTCTGATTTTTGACCAAACTTCCCATTCCTATCTTCTTTTAAAAGGCTTGTTTCTTTTTCTGCAGTCTCTTCTTGTTTTTATGAGATTTCTAAGGAATCAGCAGCATTCTCATTTTTATTAGGGAATTTAGTTAATTTTCCTTAGTATTATAATACTTGCTCATTGTTTTCTGGCATCTTTTTCCATTTTTGCTCATTTTTTTTCTTCTGTCATTATCAGTCTCTCTATTGATTTATCTGTCTATAGGAATTTGTTTAGGATTCCTCTCTTGAGAACTTTTGGTATTTCCAGTGCTTGCCTATGATCTCCCTCTTCATTATTTGGTTAGCACCCTTCCACTAATGTACAAAAAAGGTCCATTCCTTCCTCCCCCCTGCACCAAGGCTGGACATCTTCAGCTTACTTTTGTTAGAAGACATTGGGACCCAGGTCTCTAAGCCAAGAAAATTCCAGGGGTTGAGTACTGATTCTAGTTGGGTTTCCAGCCCCTCGTCCCCCAGGTATAAAAGCCTTAGCTCTCTAGCTGGTGTTGCTTCAAAGCTAGGCCTATGTCTTCCACGGAAGCCTCCCCCACCCCACTCCTCACAGTGCTTTTCCTTTCCTTTGCATGGTTAGGCACAAAGTCCACCACCTTTTGCAGGGTATGAGTGGAGGGAGTGTTCAGGTTGAGTCACTACTGCAGGAACGCCAGACACGTACTCTCAAAGCCACTTTGGTAAGCACAAGCCTTTCATTTTGTGTGTTACCTGACTCTGTCCCTTTGTAGCAGGTTGGAAAGTGATGATGCTGAGTGGGAGGGCTACATAGTGGATTTTTGTCAATGCTGATTTTTACCTTATGGAGTGTTTCTGCATTATCTTGTGGATCTAGCTTCAGAGCTGGAGGAGTTTGCAGAAAACAGCTACTCTACCATCTTGCTAGTCATGTGATATTTAATCATCTACATATATTTTTTAATTAAGGTTGCCTGTTGTGAGGATCAAATGAGATGATACTTGTAAAGCACTTAGAACAGTGCCTGAAACATGGTAGGCACTATATAAATGCTTATTCCTGGCACATGGTGGGCACTATATAAATGCTTATTTTTTTCCCCATTCCCTTTCCTTTCCCCCTCCCCATTATGGGAGGTCTTTAAGAGGGCACTGGATGATACTTGTTTGGGATGTTATAGAAGTGGGCATAGTTTGGACTAAATGTATGACCTTTGAGGCTACTTCCTAAGGGGATTTTGCACCCTCAAGAATGGTGACCAAGGAATAATGATATTTGCTTCATCTCCATAAATGTCACCAACATTCACCAGAAGCTTTTATTGAATGTCTATTCGCTGCACCATTGTTAAAGTTCCTGTACAAAGGTACAAAAATATTCCCATGGTCCCTCGGGGTTTCCTATCTAAGGACACAAGAGATATATTAGCAAAGGATCCATAGGTAATAAAGTAAAAGCAGCAGAGTAGTACTGAATGTGACAGATGTTAAAAATCTTATGCTTGGGGTTCAATTCAGACGACAATTTAGTAGCATCACTTTGTGCATTACTGGAATGGAGATCTAGGGAGGGGAATGGCTACTATGGGGAGTTTTGAATTTTCTCTGAAAAATCCAACATGGTTTTCCTTTGCTTCATTCAGGAAGACTTCCTGTAAGTGTTGAATTTTTAAGAGCAGCTTGAATAATAGAAGAGAAAGATCATTTGTCAAGGCAGGGAAGGGGGCATTCTAAACCATTAAAAGAGTACACTAAGAAAGGTAGGGAGCCCCAGAGAGAGAGATACTATCCACTGGAGAGGAAATAGAGTGAGATCTGGGTTCAAATTCTCCCTCCATCACTTACTAGGTCCTCAGAGATCATTTGGCCTAATCCCTTCATTTTACATATGAGGAAACTGAGGAGAGAGTTCATAACTTCGTGAAGATAGTTAAGTGGTAAAGTTGAGACTTGAATGTGGGTCTTTTGATTGTTAATATACCACTCTTTCTAGCATCATGAACCTGAGCAAGTTACTCTCTCTAACTTCTCTGTCCCTTCATTTCTTCATCTGTGAAATGAGGGTGATAATAATGCTTGCTCTAGCTCCCTCACAGAGCTGATGGGAAGAAAACTCTTTTTTTTTCTCTCCCCCTTTCGGTGAGGCAATTGGGGTTAAGTGACTTGCCCAGAGTCACACAGCTAGTGAGTGTTAAGCATCTGAGGTCAGATTTGAACTCAGGTCCTCCTGACTCCAGGGCCAGTGCTCTATCCACTGTACCACCTAGCTAGACCCCCTAGAAAACTCTTAAAAACGTTAAAGAGCTATAAAAATGAGAATTGCTATTAATTGTATCTTATTGTTGTTTCTCTCCCTCTTTAAAATCAATTCATTTAACCTCCAACACCAGTGACAGTGTTTTTTTCTTACAGGCCTTTGGTAAATGCTTACTGACAGATGGCAGAGATTGCTTACTGATTTAGTTATTTTGAAGGACAGAAACAAATTTCTGGAGGGAGAAGTGATGAGGAAATATTTAAACTGACCTCACACCTTGACCTAGTTATTATAGCATCAACTCACCTCACAACTGGATCTTTATTGCTTAGAGTCCTGGGAATGAGCAAGACAGTTCCAAAAATAGGAAAAATCAAGTTTAGTTACAACTAGACAGAAGAACATCCTTACAGTTAGAGATCAGGCTTTGTGAAACATAAGCTTTTCCCCTTTACTCCTGATATGTGGGGATGAAATATGGAATGACAGTGATGGATGGAGAGGTATCAGGATGGAGTGAAAAAGGCATTGGATTTGTAATAAGAGGACCGGGTTCAAATTGCTGTTCACTAGCTATGTGACCTTCAGCAAATCACTTAAACTCTCTGGGCCTGAGTATCTTTATTTATAAAATGCATGATGGGAAAGGAGAAAGGGAAGGAGTTGATGAGATGACCTCTAATGTCCCTTTCAGTTCTAAATCTCTGCTCCTGTGATGGGAATAAATTTCCTTGTCACACCGATGTGATAAATAGAATGAGCATAGAATTCCTGGAATGAAAGAGATCTCATCTGGTAAGCCTCCAGCTGAAGCTTATCTATAACCTCCCACAATCTCATCGGGAAAATGGTGAGTTTCTTTCTAATAAGTAAATAAGTTGTTTTCTTGAAAACATAGAAATCCCTGACATCTGAGACATTATTATTTCCAAAGTATCTAATTGCCTTTCTGTCTTTAAAGTCCATCTAGGTCAAAGTAAAATCAATAGATGCTAGGGAGGTGTTGGGGAATTCTTACTCTTTTTAACCTTGGCTACCTGCATCATCACTCTTTTTTCCCCCTTACGTTAAAGACCCCTAGAAAGCTGCTAATTACAGCTAAGCTCAAAGCAGCACGTGGGGTGAAGTCCATGACTCACGCTCCCCTATTTGCCTCTAGGAGGCCAGATTCACTGAGTCTATACATTAGGTCCACTCAATGCAGCAATTGGAATAAAGGCTCCCTGGGTTAAAGGAACCAAAAATGAGGAAATTTCATCAATTTCTCCTACCCACTTCAATTCCTTCATTTGGTGGTAAATGCCTCTTTAAATGAATGCTTGTAACCCAACCATTTGCACTAGAGAAGGAAAAAAGAAACCCACACACAAGACTTACATGGCCTAAGGATATTTATTAAAAGATATTCTTTTTTAAATTAATTTATTTATTTTTAGTTTTCAACATTCACTTCCACAAGATTTTGAGTTCCAAATTTTCTCCCCATCTCTCCCCTTCCCCCACCCCAAGATGGCATGCATTAAAAGATACTCTTTATAGTCAGCTGGTGATGGGAATAGGATACTATAGGCCTCCAAATTTGCATCCAGATTAGGGTTACAGTGTGTCAGGCCCTCAAGCTGGGGTGATGTTGCAGCTTTCAATATGTATTCCCAAGAAGTTCAGTGTCTGCCATGTATTAGAGATGCTATCTCGTTTTCCAGGATGATGCTTGGTGGAGAGCACAATGTTCTCTGCTACCTGTTGTTCTAGGTTTACATTTTGTGTTCTCTTTATGCAGTAACTGGTTGAGGGGATAAGAGTATGAGACTGGAATGGTTTCTGGTTTACCCAAGATTAGCCAACAAGAAAAACATTTTTTTAAATAAACAACATTAGCTAACAAGAGTGATGTGGAGATTCCTATCTATGATGGCCAGTGCTATAGAACCATCTGGGTTTAAAAGAACATTTTGTGAAGTTATTATTAAAAGAGAGGGAGACATTCTTGTCTGGTTTTAGGGGTTGAAACAAAAATCAAGGGATAATTAGCAGTTACAGGATACGTACCAATTTCCTAACGAATATCAAGAGAATGGCCAAGGTTTATACTCTCCAGTGAGGAAACAAAAGCCTCATAGTGGTACTTAATGGTAATTTTTTTCCCCTTGGGATTCTATATGATGCTACATGTGAATGCTCATTCAGCTTCCTTAGAAAAGATGGATTAGGGGCAGCTAGGTGGTGCAGTGAGTAAAGCTCCAGCCCTGGAGTCAGGAGGACCAGAGTTCAAACACTTGACACTAGCTGTGTGATCCTGGGCAAGTCACTTAACCTCATTGCCTAGCCGAAAAAAAAGAAGAAGAAGAGATGGAATAAATTTCCAATACACCAAGATCCTAACAAGTTGTTCTGGGCCAGGCCTCACTCACGTCAGTCTGGTACCTCAGGCTGAGGATTGGAATGAAAAGACTATCTAGCATTTAACAAAAAGTTTGCTTAGCAATGGCAGCCAGGATACAGCCCTGTTCCAGGTGGACACAGCTCCCTTCACCTCTGTATTTGCCACGGTGGAGCATTTGCTCTTGATTCACATGCTACTGAGAAATCTGTCAAACCTGAGCAATGCCTGACTACTCTTGTGGAACGTCCTGTTACACTAATTAACTTGTTTTAAGCCTAGGGGAAATATAGACGTCCCTAAGATCATGTGGTTCCCTTCTGTTTGGCTTTCCAGAGTTTACTTTAGATTTTTTAAAAGTTATGAATACAACCACAATTGCTCAGGCCCCTGTTAGGAAGATTCCCAGAGGGTTGACTTTCTTTCTTAATTTACATTTATATCTGCCTCTCTGCGATTGAAGCAAGATTCAGGTTGACAGAAAAATATAAGTAATGTAACAGCAGATTACAGTACAGTGTCTGTTGATAGGCACCAGGAGGGGAAGTTGAGGAAAGAGACTATCTTTTTTCTTAGAATTTCCCTCAGTCCTTGAGTAGGCAGGTACAGCTTGTGGAATCACCCTGAGTCTTCTGTTCTGGGCCTCCTATATTGATGAATGCCCTCTCTGATATCTCCCTTCTGTCACAACTCAGTCCTACCTTCTCTTTTTCCTTTCACTGGCTGCCTCTGAACTTCGAGTTCTTCCTGACTCAGCTCTGTTTTATTCTGCTCCTTCCTCTGTGATTCCAGATGCTTGAAATCTTTATTTGGTTCTGACAAAGCTCCTCCTGTTTATACACGTTTCCTAGGTTGTGAGTGACTCTCTCCTGATAATGGCTTTGATTGATTCGGGGAGGCACACGTTGGTTGTTGACGTTTGGTTCTAATTGACTCAGTCAACAAGCATTTATTAAGTACTTACTGCATGCAAGGCACTGTGCTAAGTGCTGAAAAGACAAATAAAAGCAGAAAAATAGTCCCTCTCCCCAGGCAGCTTACATTCTCATGGGGGAAGTCAAAACATAAAAAGGAGTTGAAAAGTGGAACAGGAAGGGGAAAGAAGGTACCCAGAGTTGGGGCATGATAGAGAGGGCCTGTGGAGATGAGTCAGCACTGCATCCTGAATTGGAATGAAAACATCCTTGGCCTGGGCTTCCTCCTTCACTGGGAGGTTCTGGGAGGGACTAGTAGATTAGAAGGCATGGGGTACTTCCAATATGAGATGTAGTCTAGGGCTAAAGTGATCTTCTTGATAAAGAGGTTTCTTTCTCTTTTTAAATAAAATATATACATATTGATTTCTTATTTTTGGTCTAGGCAGTGGGGTTAAGCGACTTGCCCAGGGTCACACAGCTAATAAGTGTTAGGTGTCTGAGGCCGGATTTGAACTCAGGTCCTCCTGAATCCAGGGCCGGTGCTCTATCTGCTGCACCACTTAGCTGCCCCTATCTATTTCAATCAGCAAAAATTCACCTTCTTACTCTTTCACTCCAACCTCCCCTGCCTCCCCCACTGAGAATGAAGAACAACAAAACATGTTATAACTATGTATGGTGAAGCAAAACAAATTTCTATATTGGCCTTTTTAAAAATTATGGTGTTCAGAGAGTGTGATGAATTCTTATCTCTTTGACCTGTTTTCCACATCAGCTGTTTCTCTTGTCAGATATATTACATTTTCTTCTCTTTTTTTAATCTTCAGATTTTGTTCAAATAATTCTTGCTATGTTGTGCAGTCATTGACTTCTGCTTAGTCTAGTCTAGTTTTCAGAAGATTCCTTTCTTGGGTAAGGTTTACCACTTTTCTCTTCTAAGCTAATTATTCACCTTCCAGTTCATTCCTGCAGAGGTTCTATTTTTTTTCTTTTTTAAACATCTCACCTCTTGCTTGATTCCTTCTAGGTATTCATGTAATCCTTGTGGAAAATCCATTTCCCCCCCTTTAAGCCTCTGCTTGCAGTTCCTATAGAATTACTCCTTCTTGGGGGAAATCTCTAGAATGCCAACAATTTTTGGTACCAGTTGGTATTTGATTTATTCATCTCTCTAGCTTTAGTTCCTCAACTGAGGCTTTGTGCTAGGACCTGGCTTCACCCCTCAATGTATTTTTGGTTGGGGGTGGTTTGCACTGTTTACTCTCATTGCACGTCCCCTGGGTTCCCGCTCTGACCTCCATCTCCCAGGGTTAGACCTCCCCTCCCCTCGGATCTTTGAAGTTTAAGAGTGCTCACTCTTCAGACCCTCAATGTTATCTCGGGACAGAGAATTAGGGTCCTCAGAGCCCCTGGCCCTGGCCTGTTCTAGTCTGAGCTCTGTGGCACCTCCACTGGTCAATGGTCCCTTATCACTCCTAAAGCTCCCGCTCTGATGCTTTCTCAGGAGAGCCCTCTACTTTTACTGCTTCTAGATCCAGAGCCTTTTGGGTTACACATGTCCCATCAAAGGCCATGCTTGCCTTGCCACAGACTCTGCTAGCAGAGCCCTCTTTCCTATTTCCCATTGGTTTCTAGCTGTAGTTTGTGGGGAAGAAGAAGTCACTGTAGTTTCTCATTGAATTTCTTGATCATTATATATAGTGTCTTACAAGCTGATAGGTTTTGCTAGAGGCAGCTAGAGTAGCTAGTGGCTAGCGGTGGGCCTCAAATGAAGAATACCTGAGTTAAAAGTTGATCTTTGACATTTACTAGCTTTGTGACCTTGGGTAAGTCATTTAACATCAGATTGCCTTTGTTCCCCCACCTGTAAAATGGAGATAATATTTCCGAGGGTTATCGTGAGCATTAAATGAGATAATATTTGTAAAAGCACTTAACACAGTGCCTGGCACATATATGTTTCTTCCCCTCCCTTTTGTTGGAATAGGGAGCTGGACAGAGAATGCCATCTTGTATGGAAGAACCCTTATATTTGTGCTGGGCTTTCTATGCCCTGGGTAACTAGGAAGCTATATCGGTGCCTTACTTTCCTGACCAATTAAGTCTCAAGGATGATTTTATTGCCTTTATAGAGAAAACTAGCCTAGCCTCAACGGCAATTTCCGGTTTTGGTACATATTGCTCTAGCTGCATATAGAGATAAAGGCTTTACTTATTAACATAGCTATGTATAAATGTGTAATGAATGCATGCATATATTCTACAGTAATCAACACTGAATCACTTACATTCAGAGGAAAGCTAGAGCTTGTAGTTACAAAGTTCTAAGAAGCATCTAAGATGTTCTCATCAACATAATAAGAAAGGAGTAGAGAAATGCAGAGATGAGGCATTATGGAAAGCATTGCAGCAGTTAAAGTGTTGCCACAATCTCTCTGTTTTCCCTGGTGTTTTGCCTCTCTTCGCCTGAACCATCAGCTCCAGGGATTCATCAGCCAACTCCAGGTAAGGGAAATAACCAGCCTTGCCTTGGAGATGGGCTTCCTGTTAAATACCCAGAGAGCAGCTGGAAATAAAATGGAGAAAGGCTATGCTGGGGTGGCAAACTGTGCTGGGGTGGAACTGGTGTGTAGACAACTCTTGTGGGACTGGATCTCTACATCTCAGTTTCTTGCAGATCTGGAACCTAGTGATCGCACTATTAACCCTTTCTACCTCCTAGGGTAGCTGTATAGATCAAATGATTTTCATTGTTGTGAAAGTACTTTGGAGAAGATGAAGGATTATGATACAAGGGAATAATATGATCATTCCTCCCTTCCTCAGACCCCAGAGAGGAGGCACAGTTAGAGTATTTTCTGGTTGGACCACTAGGGACACGGCATGAGAAAGGCCAAGAATCTTCTGGGACCAGAGCAAGGATAGCTAGCCAGGAGCACTCTTCCCTAAAGCCCACATGTGCCATTGTCCCATCTCTGCTCATGAGCATTACAGAGCTGGAAGCCTCCAAGTGCCTTCGGGCAAAAGAAATATGTTTTCTCGTCTGCTCACAAGTGACCTCCTTGGCTTCCCTTAAGGTCCAACTAAAATCCCATGTTCTACAGGACAACTTCTTAATTCTTAATTCCAATGTCTTCCCTCTGTTAATTATTTCCTATTAATCATATATTTAATTTGCTTTGCATACATTTGTTTGCATGTTGTTTCTCTCCTGAGATTGTAAACTCCTTTGGGGCAAGGACTATCTTTTGCCTCTTTTTGTACTCCCAGAATTTAGTACACTGTGGGCACACAGTTCACTTGTTTCAGTTGTGTCCAGCTCTCCATGACTGCTTAATGAATGCTTATTGATCATTTATTGATTGATATTTCTTCATGCCAATTTAATAAAAAAAGAAATAAATCTAGGATATGAATAATCTTTAGTGTATTACTGACCTTTCTTCAATTGGCTTCAGAATCTATTGAGGCAGCTGATGGCACAGTGGCTAAAGAGTTGGATCTGGAATCTGGAAAGCCTGTGTTCAGATTTAGCCACCAATAATTACTAGCTGCATGACCCTGGGCCAAGTTACTCAACTTCTGAGTGTCCCAGTTTGCCCAGCTGTAAAATGGGGATAAAAAAATAGCACTTACCTCATAGAGTGGTTGTGAGGATCAAATAAGATATTTGTAAAAGCACTTTGGGTGCTTTATAAATGCTTATTCCCTTCCTGTTCCTTTAAGAAATGGGGTCCTCACCCTCAACCTGAACAGATTCAGTAACCTAGCAAGCTCATTTAGTGCATTTAATGACAATGAAAGTGATGAGTTGGCTGATTTGGTTGGCAACCAGGAAGTAGTGAAACAAACATTTCTCTATCCCAAGCTTTCCCCTAGATCAGAGGGGGAAACAAGGAGTGATTGGCTGACAAAATGCCACCCCCCCACCCTCCTACTCCCCATTCCAGAGAAGACATGGTAAAGAAGGGATTGTGGAGGGAACCCAGGTTGTCTCACCAACCACTGTCCGTTAACCTGACCTTGAATCTATTTAGCAACTGGTGTCCAGTCTCCTGCTTAGCTCTTGATCTGACCACCTCCACTGTTTTACAACCAGTAGCCATTCCTTTGCTCCATGCCCAAGTGTCCAGCTTGGAGTCCGCCAAAGACTCTCTTTCTTGACCCTCTATGCTCCTGGGTGGTGCCCCCTTGACTTTTTCCTCAGATGTCACACTCAAAGTCAAGGCCACTGGAGGTATTCTGGATAAATGGGTGCCTTTCTGCATTCAAACAATTTTGGTGCCTCAAGTTGCCGCGGTTAAGTCTCTGGGAAAGTGTGAAACTGGGTTATAGGAAACCAAACAGAAGCATTGAGTGACAGCGTATTGTTGTGCGAAAAGCACTGGATTTGGAGCCAGAAGACATGGATAGAAGTCGTCTGTGATTTGTTGCTTAATGGCTCTGAGATATTGCCCATGAGCTTCATAATCCATAATAAGGGTCATGTTTATATTGTACCCTTCAGACTTTATTTTGAGACAGGCAGTAAAGATTCTTTACCTTCCATTTATACCACATATATCTTATATATGTGTATTGTGCATTTGCATATTGCTTCCTTCATTAAAATGCAAGCCCGTTGAGGGCAGAGAATATGTATTTGTCTTTCTTTGTATTCCTAGCACTTAGCACAATGCTTGTGGCACACAGTATTTAATAAATGCTTGTTAACTGACATTCTCAGTTATGTAAAAAAAGTTTTCTCTCCATATCAGATTCAAAGATGGGCATAGACCTACCCATAAGACACAATGAACTTACATCCAATAAAAATGTACTCCCTTCCAAGATCTGTCACTGACAAGCTCTGTTTTAAGGGGGAGCAATCAGAGTTAGCAATTGTGATGCTAAAAATAGAGAGGGCTGTTGCAACTTTTTAAAAAATGTACAGAAGGAAGAGCAGAGCAAGTTTTCAAAGTAATGTGTAGAATTTATTATATACTTTTTAAAAAATACATAGAAATTCATGGTTTCATGTACAATCTGCTATTTATGTTCAACTGTGTATGTGGAAATTTTTTGTGTGTGTGTTTAAATTCAGAATAATTTTTTAAACTACCTAATCTTGGGGAAATAAATCACTTGACCTTTCTGGGCCTCTGTAAAATGAAGACTAGACTACTGAAAAATGAATGGCAATCAAATGAAGGTGGAATTATTGTTATAATGCTTTCTTACTCTAAATCTGGTCCATGGGTTTTGGTTTCCACATTTGTAAAAAGAAGATAATGGTGGTGCTACCTACATTGTGAAATTATGGTGAAAAACAAATGAGATAGTGTACATAAAGTACACTGTGAACCTCAAAGCACAATGTCAATGTTGAAGATCTGAGTTCAAATCCCAACTCTCTTCCTTACTACTTGTGTGATTCGGGCCAATCACTACATTGCTCTAGACCACATGCTGAGAAACCAAATGCTGCCTAAGGCTGTACACTGCTAAACTTGACCTAAATTCCTGGCCAAATTTAGTATGTATTATTGAAGGGATGATTGGTGAGCTCCAGAAAAGTGAATGTATTAAAGGCAGCGAGGTCGCACAGGGGACTTGGAGTCAGGAAGACCTCCTGCCCGCCTTTTGAGAAACAATGCTGTAGATCGATGGCTAGGGACTGGGGTGGCGAGGTTCTGTAATCTTGTGCCCTCAACGTGCCCTCAGCAGTGGCACCAAACTTCAATCAGAAGGATACTGCAGGCTGCACATTGACTTAGAAACCCATAAATTAATGCTCTCTATGTTCTATTGCATTTTTATTTATCTTGTTAAAGTATTTCCTGATTACATTTTCATCTGGTTCTGGCCACACTCAGGAGTGCAGGACCAGATTCTGATACCTCTCCTAAAGGAAAAGTTAAGAATTGTTAAGGATGCAGTCATTACTCACCTTACGCCCACAGATTCGTCAGAGTAGTCTCCTTGGAGTTCTTCGTGCCCAAGAATTCATACATTGCCCCGTGCATGAGGGAATTCCCTTACACAGACCTAAAGTTCCTGCCTGCTCCCTGGAGTCACACTCCTTGCTCAGGAGTAGGACCTGTCTCACTTTCTTTGTCTAGGGATTACCACGTTCTGCATAAGCAGAAGTACTGGTCTCACAAATGCCAACAGTGAAAGGCAGGCTTCTCCCTATGTTTATGGGACAGTAGCTGGTGCATCCCTGAGAGCTGACTAGAGCAACTACTTTCCCACCCCCATGGTTCAGTAACATTACCTTTCTGGTCATGCTAACATAGTGTGAGGTAGGGAACCAAAAGGTCTCAGAAGGCCTGAAGCTCAAGAGAATCCATATGGAGTGGAGAAGGAGGGAATTCCAGAGAGAAAGTGTCTGCTCCTGCTGGCCTGGGGCTCCCACACTCAAGTGGGGCTAAGAATTTGGGAAGCAAGGGGCAGCTAGGTGGCACAGTAGATAGGGCATCGGCCTTGGAATCAGGAGGACCTAAGTTCAAATCCGGCCTCAGGCACATAACACTTACTAGCTGTGTGACCCTGGGCAAGTCACTTAACCCCAACTGCCTTATCAAATAAATAAAAAATAAAGAAAATAAGGAATTTGGGAAGCAGATTCTGGAATTGCTGAGATCACAGCCTTGATCAAACTAAACCCATCAGCTAGAAACCTAGAGCTTGATCTAACATCCAATCCAGATTAGGCCAGTTGACTCTAAGGACAAGCTCTATATTGGGCAGCAAGAAACCAGAAGGCAGCATGAGTGAATCAAGTCCTAGGACTTCCTGGTGGAAGAAAATGGAGTTCAGTTGGCTGTGGTACCAGAGCCCCAGTCAGTTAGGAAGTCTCTGAAGAAATGATCCTTCCTTCCTCTGAATTCCCTGGGCTCTCCTCTTTCAACCCATCATTTAGACCAGAATTCTGTACTGGTTGGACATTCTGGGTATGATTGACCATTCCTTTTTTTTTTTTTTTAAATACCAGGCATTCTTCTTGTCCTTCATTAATCCTTCTGTTCCCAAACACCAAAACATGGGTGGCAACCATGAAAGATGAGCCCTGGATTTGAAGTCAGAGGAGCTGGCCTTGAATTCTTGCCTCTGGCAGTTACTAATTGTGTGATCTTGGGCCACTTACTAAATCTCTCTGGGGGGCAGCTAGGTGACCCAGTGGATAGAGCTCTGGCCTTGGAGTCAGGAGGACCTGAGTTCAAATTTGGCCTCAGACACTTGACCCTTTCTAGCTGTGTGACCTTGGGCAAGTCACTTAACCCCGATTGTCTCACCAAAAAGCAAAAAAAAAAAATCTCTCTGGGTCTCAGCTTCATTTGTAATATAAAAGGGTTAAACCAAATAGCATGGTACCTTCCAACTCTGAATCCATGATCATTTGGTCTCTGTCAAAGAACAGTAGTGGTGTGGCTGTTTACACAGACATTTATTTTTTACCTTTAGGAGGCAAGCAAGATGAAGATAGGACAGATACAATTCCGGTTGTTTCAGAATCACAAACACTGGCTCACACAGACACAGACTATGAGATGACACAGGTATGGGAAACAATGCCCATTTCTAACACACACTTTGATGAGCACATTACAATTACATAGTTGTGCTCCATTTTATTTACACCATATGAGTGTGGACAGGTTACATTTCATACAACAAAAAATATATTTGGGAATCTTTAAAACAAAAATATCTCTATCTCTACATGTAGCCAACTAGAAAGAACCTAGAAAACAGGAGAAAAAAAAATGCCAGCACCTTTATTTTTCCCTTCCATAGTGAAAGATTACTCTGCTTTTCACTTAAACATTATCAGCATGAAAGAACAGACATTTCGTCAGACAGACAGACAGAGGAAACCCATTCTCAGAGGGCTGAGCACAGAAGGAAGGAGGGGGGTGGAATTTCAGTTCATCTTCCAGAAAGAACTCTTGCTCATTGCAGTTTGGCATTTCGGTTTCCAGTGTTACCACGTGTGTGAGGAAACCATGAGTTGGCTTAAACTAAAAATCTGTTCAGAGAGACCCATGCCATGTTTGTTACCACTGATTTCCCAGGCATGTTGAAGTGGCTTTTTTTTTCCTGAGGAAATGTGAATGCTGTTGATTAGAAAGAGCTCTGTGTCCTCTGGAGCTGGGAGGGGATGGGGATGAGGCAGGGGGCTGTTTCAATTCTCTTTAGAAGGGCCAGAAACTAGTTCAGTTTACTCCCTCTTAACTACCAAATCCAAAAGGGCTGTTCCTGTGGCAAGTCACCCCAATTCTTGCTGACTCTCCAGATGACTTCCCTTCTTTTAAATCCTAATGAGGTCATTACTTTAGCCCTTGTTTGGTCTTCACCCTCCTGTCCAGCTAAAAAGTGGTAATAGAGTCAATTGTCCATTTGTGTTCATCTAAGGGAATCAAGTGGCACAGAATCATAAACAGCAGATAATAAAAAAATCATTTAATTTTTGAATGTTTTTGTTTTTATATTTGACAAATTCACAACACCACACCAAATAATGAAGCTTTATTGTTATGACCTCCTTCTGGAGGAGCTGGAAAGCTACTGAGCTTTCCTACCCACCCCCTTTCCCCTCTCCCCTTCACTTTCAACTTCTTGCTCTCCTTCCATCTCCTTTGGTGATGAATGGTATCATCCATGCTAGTCTTCAGGACCCAAAGTAGGACTGAGAAGTATTGCCTCTCTTTTGTTAGGTTTGCTGCCCCTCTGGCTCCCACTTTCCCTGGCATAGAAATTATTTAAGGACCCATGATGACCATGAGAGAATGAAGAAAGGCAGAAGGCAAATGAGGCTACTAAATCTTCTCCCCACCCCACCCCCAAAAGGGGAGAGCTTAGAAAAGCTAAAAGCGTAGATATCGGAGGAGAGAAAAAAGCATTTTGAATTGCCAGCTCATGATCTAAGGAATCTTCTACTACACAGGAGGCCCGAGAGACTTAAAACCAAAATAAAGTTGACGTGAACGGAGACTTTGGTGAAGGTTACTGAATCCCTGGCTAAGCCGGAGTCTTGAGATGCTGAATACCTTGAAACATCTAATACAGACAACTATTTAAAAGCCCAAGAGAAGTTACTGAAACCCATGGTCAGCAGAGCGAAGAACATGAGAAGCACAGAAACCTGGTAAGTGTCTCATAGCAAGTCAGAAAGGCCAGGAACCTTCTGCCTCCAGAAAGGACCGAAAGACTGACAGAAAATGGATGTGTCAATCAGTAGAAAAGGCCCAAGAAAAAACTTCAAATGCCCTACTGAGAAGCTTGTAAAAGTTGAGAGCGTAGTAGATGAGTAAGCCCTAAGTAGTGTCTCAGCTGGCCAGCTGGGGACCCCGGAAGGATCCCTCAGATCAAAGATCCCATCAAGGCTATGAACATGCCCTGTTGCATGGGGGTAGCCTGGAATGACAATAGTTGTTTCAAGGTCATTTGAGGGAATAAAGGAAGGTCTCCAGCATTTGGGGTGGACTCCTGGGAACAAATTTATGGGAGGACGAGGATGGACTTCATGCATGGATTTCAATCGGCATTGTTCAAGAGAATGTCCAAATTTGGTAACATCAAAGATCCCTTTGAGTATTTGACAAAGGAAATTCAAACTATCTTTTGTGGAGTAGGTTGTTCACTTTTTAATCTCACAGACCTCCCAAAAACAAAGTTCTAGAAACAAGTTGAATTAATATGGGGTAGATACAAGGGGAAAAGGAAAATCCTTTTCTCCCAATACGAACACGTTATTGGAGGGGGTGGGGCAATATCATACAGCTACAAGTACAATATATATATATAATGATCACCTACCTGAACACCCAATCTTGCCATCTTCCCTAGAGCCTCAAAGAGGTGAGAAATGTTCCCCTACTACTGGCAATGCATTTAGTCCTACTTTCCTCAATCACTAATTCATTTGTTCATTCATTCATTCATTCATACAAACAAACAACAAGCATTAATTAAGTGCCTGCTATGTGCAGGCCAGCCTACTGTATCAGGCTAGAGGAGAGATAATTAAGATGTGGTCCCCTGAAGAAGTTCAAAATTTAGTAACAGTGGATGGGCCTTCTTCCTTCTTACCACTCTATCACCAACCTGTCACATCGAATTTATGCCTGAAATTTCTCCTTTCCACAGTTTTCTCATCCAATTAGAAAATGACTGCCTCTTTGTCCCACTGTTCTGGGAATGGTTAGCTACTTCCCTAAGTTGCTCTTCACCCCCTAAAACAGGAACTTACCCTTAATATGTGTTCACTTTTACTGTCTATTTGTGCGTTTGTCCAAAAATGCTACTGCTTCTGCTTGTTCTCAATTTATTCAATTTGAAATTAGGAAACTTTTACACAGAGAGAAAAGTCATATTTTCTAAATCTTATTTAAAAAAAAAAAGATCTAGGTTAGTCATGGACTATTATAAAGTGCTTAAGGAAGGTTTTTTGTTGGCTTATTTTGTTTTTAAATGGTGCGGATGACAGTCACATTCTCTTTCTTGCCATACATCCATATTTTTTCCTCTTCCTGAACTATCTTCTTCCTTATTTCCCCCTCTCCATCCCAATAGTAAACTCATCTTATACCACCACTTCCACCAACGTGAGTCGGAAAGAAGCTAGGGTTGGGATTGATCGTGGTGAGGTTGAGAAAGAGGAAGGTGTAGGATCTGGCTCCGTAAATACCTACATGTCTTGCAGTTATACTAGACAAAGTTAAGCGAAGATATGTTTTCTGGCCTCGAGTAGCACACAAAGTCCAAAAGAAGATAAATTATTGATGCCTTAAAAGAGAGGCATTTCTCTAATGACATGGGTTTTTGTATTTGTTGAGTGCTTTTCTCCTGACATGTCCATCCTGTGTAACCGACAACAAGAGGTTAAGGGAGCAGAAGAGATCAGAATGGTAGGACAATTAAAAAGGATGGAAGAGAAAAAGGTCAGCCAATTTCCTCCCCCTCCCACATGTTTACCAATCCTGTCCCCACCCCCAAACCATGGCAGGAACAGAGAAAAAAATATACTGCTATAACATATATTTTAAAGCAATACCTTTGGGGGCCTTTGGACTCTCAACTTTTTTTTAATTTGGATGAATCATTTGCATCAGCACTCACTGCATAAAGATCTCTGAGTCGACTTGGACTAGCTTCTTTTGGAAAGATCACTCATCAGAGCAATTAGCTAGTGAATATAAGTGTGAGATAGATTTTCAAATTACCTTCTGCATGAGTTGAAGTTACTTGAACTTGACTATCAAGCCAGGTGCCTGCTTACTGGACACAATTATCTGAACCAGGCATTTGTTGAGAGATACGGCATCTCCCCCTTCTGTTTATTTGTAAGAAGATGCTTTGGTCAAGGGTGTTGTCCTTTTGTCCATGGAGAAGGTGAAAGGGGGCATGGAGGAAGGAAAGGAGAGGAGGTAGAGGGAGGAAGGGAGAAGTTGATGGAAAGCAGAATGAGGGCTGAAGGGAAAGCCAGATGGGTGGGGGACAGCCCCAACCTGCTTCACCTGAGAAAGCCAAAGTGGGGGGGTTGTCTGCTTAGCCTCTTCTTTACCATTAAAGGTGCCCACTCCCCATCCATCCTCCACCACCACCATATGAAGCCTATCAGTTCTAGAATACCCTGTGTATAATACAACCAAATTCTATATAGACTGTTGGTGTGATTTTCATTTACTCCAATACATTCTGTGAGCAATTGATGATCAATTCCAAAAGCATTAGAGTAAAAACAATTGACGTTACTTTTAAACATAAAGGAGAGAGCAGACTAACTATAAATATTGATCTTAAATTAAATATTAAAATTCATCTCACCACTTTCTGCTTTGTTTCCAATTATGTTTTTGTATCTGAGATGTGAAAGCCTGAATTTTGGTAAACTAGTGGAAATTCAAGATGATGCCTACACTATGTGACTGAAGGTATTTTCTGTCCATTGCCTACAGTTGTTTGCTACTAAGGCAGCTAGGGTGACTTACACAAACACTGAATCTCTCCAGAGGTGGCACCAGAATGTGCGCACACGAAGCAGTAATGAATGGAGAGCAGCAAGACACTGAAGTCTCCATAACATGGTCGTAAAATTATTTTTGCAGACTCCCCAAACTTGGAGGAACCTTGACAGATCGCCTCTCCCTATCTATGGGAAGGATTATGCTTTAAGGTTTACAAAGAGCTTTCCCCAAAGATAACTACCTACTCTTCTCTTATAAATCTACCCAAAAAAAGAGATACTATATCAAATCTTATATCTAGAAAGTATGTCCTGATTTTAACCTAAGTCTCTTCTGCTGCACTTTAATCTGTCTCTCTCATTCTGTCCTCAGTGGAATCTGAGAAAAGCTACTCATCATCATTTAAATAATCTCCCTTTATAATAATGAAGACAGTTATCACCGTCCCCCTCAGCCTTCTCTTCTCGATTATAAAGAACCTCAGTTCCCCTTTACAAATTTTATTGACATGTGTGCCAGTGTGGCCGTGGAGCTATGAATCTGCCACTTCTTGGGCCCACCATAGTTGTGGGCAGCGTGTCAGAAGCCCAATCCCTGGAGAAGTCCCACTAGAGCAGCCATCCCAAGTCTGCCACTCTGTTAAAAGGTCCCTAGGCCAGAGAGCTGACCTGCTCACTATCCAAAGAGGAAACCTCATACAATTTTTTTGACTCTGCCCATTATCGTGGTCCAGCATAGCAAAAGAGGCTGTGATCAGAGGCTGATGGGACTCTTCAGCAGCCAAGGAGAAGATTCATGGTGTTCAACTGGTCAGTAGGGAAAGAATTTCAGAAGTGTCCAAAACTGGAATGTTTGATGGTAAGTGGTGGCAACTGCTCTGAGGTCGGTGCAGGAGGAGGAGAAGGAGGAGGAGGAGGAGGAGGAACAGGAGAGAGATGACCAAGAGGCTTTCTTCTGTTTCCTTCCAAGCTTACACTTGGGGACTGGCTGCTGGTATGAGGATGGCTGAATGCCCTCTAAAGCGCACTGGAAATAACTGAACACTTCTGTGTGGCTTTAATATGAATCCAGTTATCTGAATGAGGGGGCCAGGATGAGTCTCTTCATTTCTAAGAAACTTGCTCCCTTCTCTGTCTCCTGGCACGTCCCTGAGATACCTCCCAGGCCATCTCTTCCATCCCAGCAAAGACTCTTAGTTGAAAAGACTGAATAAAAGTATTACCATTAGCCAAAAAAGGGAACACATGATTCATTCCTGCTTTTAACACAATACTTTAAAGATGTCACCAACAGTTTGTATCCTGCTATATTTTAAGTTCATTTTACAAGGAGACTAGTTCTTGGCTAAAAATAACTGTGTGCGTTAAACAGTTCAACAGCTGTCTGGATTTTCCCCTGAAGGAAACCAAATTCTTCATTTCACTCACATTCATTTTAACCCATTCAACGAAAGAATCATCATAGATCTTTAGACTTTTCACACTTTATCCTCAGAATAATGCTATTTGGTAGGCAAGGGATTTTTATCCTTATTTTACTGAGATGTAGAGAAGTTAAGCAACTTGTCCAAAACTACATAGGTACTTGGGGGCAAAGCTGGGATTAGAACCCAGGCCATCTGACCAACCCAGATTATTTCCATTAGAGAGCCAGGGTGGTATCATGTAAAGAACACTGAACTTGGAATAACAAATCCTGGGGTCAAGTGCTAGTTCTAAAATTTACTATCTGTATGACCTTGAGCAAATTACTTGACCTGAACCTCCATTCCCCTGTAAAAGGGGAACAACAGTATTTGCACTATTTATCTCACAGGACTGATGTGAGAATCAAAATGAATATGATCACAGGATCATCGTTTGAGATGGAAAAGATCTTAGAGATCACCAGGCCCATCACAACTCAACAAGCATTTGTTTGAGCACTCATCGGAGGCACTGAGGAGACAATGACAAAATGAAAAATATTTTTTTTCACTCAAGGAGCTTACATTCTACTGGGGAAAGAAGCCATGTAAACAGATGGGGAAACTGGAAGGTCTTAATCTTTTTGATTTGCCCAAGAACACACAGATAATAAGTAGCAGGGCTAGAATTTGAACCCAGGTCCTTTGACTCCAATGTGAAAGTGCTTTGCTAATTATACAGCATTATATAAACGTCAGCTATTATTTCCAATATGACTTCCAGAATCTACACATGCCAATTAACCAGATAATAAAGCTCCCAGACTACTTTGGCTTCAATTATCTGAAAAATGTTTAAAGTGGCTTTGGACTGAATTATTCTCCAAATCTCAGTGTATAGACCTAGCCTTCGTATGAAAACGCCATTCCCTGAGCCCTCTAGTTCCCTTCACTGACCTGGTTAACATTGAGCCATGATAACTACAAATGGAATATACAGAATTTGGTTTCCATAGCAGGAAAAAACAAAAATCGAAGACTTGAAAATCCTCCATTTGCAGTATTTGTAGACAATCTCTTTACTAAGTACAAATCAAATCAAGAATCATACCTATGCTACCCCAAACAGCCACTATTTCAAGCAGTTAAGCAGATTCTGTAATTGCAGCACTGCGACAAAGTCACAAACAGATTTTTGAAATGGAAACCAGACAAAGAGTTATCAAAATCCTAATGGGTAAAATGGCCTTGAATCTCAAAATAAATTAACACAGAATTTGGGAATGTGTGAATGGGAAGCCCAGAAATGAATCTGTGTGTAAAAGCACCTAGTGCTCTGGTATTGTGGGCAGCCCAGGGAGGTGCCATCAGCTAAGACTTTGTTCTCCAAAGCAAAGAAGTATTTTAACTCATACAATTGCAATGAAAACAAAACAAACCAGGTCAGGAATAAGTGAAAAAATTCAGTTCTCTTTACCTCTTTTCCTTGGCACTTCCTGTGTTCATGCTAAGAGCTTTCCAGACAGTAGTTTTAGGCATTTCATCAGAAATATTAATCTCAGAAGGGTCACATCTGAAATCAACCGTTAGGACAATGATTGCTTAGTCCACAAATAAGCAATTATTATCTATCTGTGGCAAAATCCTCAGAGGGGAAAAGACTAGCATCTTTCTGAAAAGTCTGGAGGCCTGATAAGGAAGGAAATTTTAAACTCAAATAGCACATTTTCTTCCCTCAACTGAATGCATTTTGCTAATATCACGTCCCTCATTCACCACCAAGCATCTGGAAGCTTATGTCATCGATGGAGTAAAAAGTAGAAGTTCACTGTTACTGCACGGGGTTGTAGGCAGATTCAGAAGGAGACCCTGGAATATACTCTCAAGAGTTAGGCTGGGAGGTCACTCTACTTTCATGTTGTTTCAGTTCTCAGCAGTCAAGAGAGATCTAGAGCACCATTGCGCCTTCAAACAGATCAGACACAATCCCATGAAAGCAGGTGACTAAATGGAGTTTCTAGGATGATCCTACATCTTCCCTTGGGCAGCCAATTGAATCTGAGGGATTCCCACTTAACCACTAAGGGTTTCAAATCCTGGGTGACTCCTTCAAAGTCTCACAAAACTTACAGTAGATATGTAAGTTCCTTGAAGGCAGAGGATTGTATCATTTTTGTATCTTCAGAAGAAAGCACAGAGCCTAGCAGGTGCTTAATTGAATTTATTGGCTGAACTGAATTTCTCATGCTTCTCCAGTAATTTCACCAAATCCTAGTCAATTCTTAAAGACCCAGCCATAGAACCAAAAAATATTAGAGCTTTAAGGAACCTCAGAAATATAGTCCAATTTATACCTGAACAAGAATCCTCTCCACAATACACCAAAGAAAAGTTCATCTTCAACTAATGCCTCATTGTGACATGGAGGCAGGGGTGTTGCTGGAGGAGCCAGCTCTAACTGGTTTGCATGAGCCAACTGTTAAATTTTCATCAAGTGACCATGTACACCTCAGAAACTGGCAAATGCTACAAAACAAACTTGATTTATTATTTTGTTGATTGTCTAGATTTAAGAAAGTAATGGAGAAAATCTTAATAAAGCAGATCAAACTTAAAAATGTGTCTTGCAAAAATCTTCCTCCCTGGAAAGCTGGCTATTAAACATTTACCAACACGATGCTACATGGAAGTGACCTGGGTCTTCAAAGGCTATGCCAGCAGATGGGCAAGTCCTACCAAAGTGAATCAAAGCCTTCACTTCTGGGCACAGACATGGACTGGGCATCTCTTGGCTAAGGACCAGTCTAGCTGAGTTTGGAGAGGTTGATGCCTAGAAGGTTGGCCAAAAAGTTCTACTAAGATATGGAGGAGCTGTAAACGCACTAGTGGAGAAAGTACCCATAATGATAAAACCACAGGTTTTCCAAGATACTGAAGAAAAGATGACTATGAATCTGCCACTTCTTGCCCAACATGGTGGTGGGCAGCATGTCATAAGACTAACCTCTGGAGGAGTCCCAACAGAACAGCCATCTCAAGCCTGCCATTCCATTAATGGGGTGATATAGAAGATCCCTAGGCCAGGGGACTGACTGACCCGCTCACTGTCCAAAGGAAAAACCTCATACAATGTCCTCCATCACTATAGTCCAACATGGCAGAAGAAGCTACAGTCGGAGAGCTCTTCCTCCCATCCTCTTCTGGGCCATCACCCTTATTCAACTTCCTGCCTAATGCAGAAATCCCCTTTACAACAGCCCCGATTAGGGGTTGTCCACTAATTGAATACTTTGCATGACCAGGAAGTCATACACTGTCTTGTTCCATCATTAGCCAAATTGTTAGAAAGTTCTTTTTGATACTGAGCTAAGATGTTGATATTTGATCTGAGATCTCCCTGTAATGGCCACACCCACTTTTCTGCTTTATGGAGTTTACACCAAGTAAATCTAATCTTTCTTCCTGACGACAGCCCTAAATATCTTAGGGTATCTGTCATGTCCCATTAAAATCTTCTCTTCCCCAGTCCCATTGTTCCTCTTCCTTCTCCCTCCTGCTCCTGGAAATGTATCTGCTTGTGAGAAATTCAAATAGAATGAGAAATAAGATCTCTATAACTAAAATATGGGTGAGTTGAGCTTCCTATTAGTAGATGAGGGGAAAAGTTCCAGTGAAACTCCTAGAAGCTGAAACTAATGAATGAAAATAGGGTATAGGATTCTCCGGACATTTCAGTTATCCAGGCTGTCTCTGCACATTTACCCCAGGAACTAAGACCAAGGTTGTTCAGGCTTGGCTAAGTTCCAACTTCCTTACTCCCACTTTCAAAAGACCATCCTGAGCACGGATATTTTTATATCAAGAAAGGAAAAGGAATTTTCAGGAGAGGGTGGTTGAATCCTTATAGCAGTAGACAGAGGGCCCTCAATGACAAAACTGGGACTAGAATGCTCTCAAAGTCTCCAATTCTTTAAGCTTTAAAATAATCTTACCTGAAATTGTTATTCTTTCCAGGACTACTCAGTAACTTCCTACTCTCCAAAGGAAATTTGTCTGGCCCCATTTCTAACATTTTCTCATCCTCCTGTGGAAAAAGGGGGTGTTATTACTTCTTAGACCCAGCAGTTTCCCATAAGTATGACCATTCCATGGCCATTCCCCAACCAACACAGTCTATATTCCACAACCCATGGGAAAACCTTATCCTTTTATAAAATCATAATTTTGTGCTTCTGTTAATTATATCTGTTAATTATATGATAATTACATCATCTACCTTTGTGAGCCACTTAAGGGAACAGGCCAGATTCTTTTCTCTGTCCTTGGCTACTCATATGGATTATGCTTATCTTTCATCTGTATTTGATATAAAAACTAAATCACTAATTTTATGGTTTAGTATTTATTTTCTACTTTAGACCATTGCTGTCTGCCTCAGACTATAAAAATCTGAAGTGCAGGGACTGGGTCTATTCAGTTATAACCCTGTGCAATCAGATATTTAATATATTATTAGATGATGATGTTTCTGTTTTCAGATTTGATTATAAAACTCTACAATGAAAGACAAGAAGGGACAAAAGTCCTTGATCCAATCTTAGCAAATAACATCTCTGGGAGTTATCCTAGGGCTGGCTTTGGGATTCTGGAAATGAAAACTTTTTGCATGTGGGAATTGTGTCTAGTTGACACAATGATTATGACCTCTTCTTCCTTGGCCTTTTTTTTAGCATCATCTAGCTTCTTCTTCTTGCTTTCAGGCATGAGATCATCTAGCCAGCTCAGTTCTCGTTTAGAGAAACAGAGATCCATGACTTTCCGGACAAAGACCAAGGCCAAAACCTATGGAAGAAAAAGGGATATGTATTAAAGGAGTCAATTTCCATTCCAGACACTACCTTCCTTAAAAAAGTAAAAATCTTTTCTATAGGGCCCACTAAAACAGATCAGAAAATTTTTATTTCTTTAATAGAGAAATATGACACATGAGAATGGAGAGATGGGACTCAACTTGGGAGGGGTATACAGCAAGATTAGAATGACCAAGTACTGCTCAGATTTATTCCCAAAGGTATCATAACAAGAATGGGGGAACTAGGTATAGCTACAGAGGTACCTGCTTCATGGTAGTATTAAGCTCCGGTGGCAGGATGTGACTAAACACAGTCTATTGGTGTTTCCAGTTTAAGGAAATATAATCTAGTTTCTCTCCAAGTTCACTGACCATCTCCCCATCCCATCCATGATCAGTAGCCTTTCTCAAGGCAATGGCTATTTCTTTACCCAGACCCTCCACCATCTCACATGAGACCCAAATGTAAGTCACTGGCAGTTTTGTGACCGAAAATAGCACCCTAGGAAAGTCACAAAGCCCAGATCTAAGCTCAAAGGGAATGGAAAGGAAGAAAAACCAGGAAAGGAGAAAGGAAACCAGTAAAAATTCGAAATGCTACTCTTGGCTGGAGGAAGGGCAGGGAAGAAACTTAATGAATCATTACATTTTCAAGTTGAAAGGGGCTTTAAATGACATCCAAGCTAATCCTCTCGATTTATAGATGGGGAAGCTGAGGCCCAGACAGGTAAATGGCTTGGCTAAGATCATTCAGTGAATATGTTTCCTCAATGTGAGTGTGGGGCGACAGGATCATAGGAGAACTTGGGGGGTCCATCCAATTCAACTCCCTCATTATACAGAAGAGGAAATTGACAATAAAGGAGTTAGGTGACTTGCCCAGGGTCGCAAAGCTAGTAAGAATCAGAAGTAGGATTCTTCTTCCTCTAAGCCCAACATTCTGTCTTAAGGATAGCATCTTAAGGATGAAAAATATTCAAAACAAGCAAATGAAACACTTAATTTTTATCTCCAGAAGCCTCATTTGTACAGCTTTCAAGATACTCAGGCAGTTCTCAGCACTTCTAAAAAAGACAGATCAACTCCTCTGCCACCAAGACCAGGTCTAGGAGAGGGAAGAGAAGAAACTGACAAGAAAAGCCAGACTAACTAAAGAGGCTTCCACACCAAGGATTCCACTCCTTGGCTCCTATCATTGCCATGGTTTTTAGGGGACAGCCTACTTCCCACTCCAACCCCTTCCCCAACTGTCCCAAAGTTCCTTCTGTGAAACTACAACTTTCCCAGTCTCCTTTCCCAAACCTTTATCCCTTTTTCAGAAGGAGGGACAGAAGAGGGTATCACTTCAGTCATCCCACCACCACTGCTCTACCCTGTCCCTTCTTCCTAATGGCTTTAAGAATCTACTGTTACTTTAAGCATTGTAATCACTGTTGATTGCAACAACTTATTTTACGTGATCTTAGATAATTGGAGCTAAGGTTTTTTGCATCAATGTGTATATTACAAACATTTTTCTGTTCCCTCAACCCCTCCAGATCCACTGAAAAGCTTAGGTAACCTCACTAGGTAACTAGTACAGTTAAAGGAAGCCACTCTCCCCCAAGTCTGAAATCAGACAATGCTGTCACTGCTGTAAAGGAAAGGGAAAAAGTTACCATCATTGGAAAGATGATGGCAGCCGGGGATGCCTTAATAGCCCACAGCAAGACAAGACAAGTCAACTGGATGAGGGTGAAAAGGTGCACTTTACGCAGAGGAACATGGCGCAGGTAGATGAAGTCAGGCTGGTGCTTCGCGGGCATCCCAAAGAGCTTCAGGCGATCAAAAAACTGAAAGACAACCATTCCCCAAAGCAACATTAAGGGAGCTTTAGACACCAAGTGGTAACATCTTTCTATCTGTCATTAGAAACCAAATGACATTTTTCTCCTCTGAGGATTTCACTTTAGAACACACTTCAGAGATAATTTCTCATAAAAAGAACAAATGGATGTGACACATTAAAGAAAAAGAGAGAGGTTAAATGACAAGATTGAAACTAACATTTCAAAAAACTGCCTAAGACCACACAGATAGTAACTAATTAAGATGATAGTAATTTCTGTCAGAGCTTGGTCCAATTCATGTTCTGTCAAAGGAAAGAGAAACCAGTGGACAAAACAACAGGAGAGGCTCTTGCAAGCTCTCATTTTACAGATCATCAGTTTAAACCTAAATCGTTTATTCTGAGCCTGGAGCCTCCTCCCTCTGGGCCAATTCTTGCCTTTGCCCCTGTGGCTGGTTGGTAATAAAGGCAGAAGCCATGGTTTGGTGCTGGGGGCATAGAGTACCATCCACATACCTGTAACAGCTCCCTAATCTCTTCCCCAGTGCACTGCATGCTAAAGTCCCCTGAACTCTCCCACCCTGACAGTCTGGCATTAAGGCAAATGGTGTTTCATTTCTGTCCTTGTAGAAAAAGTCTGTTTGACTCTCAGCCTGTCTCAGGAATCTAGGTCTACAGTAGAACAAAGAGATTTAGCCAGGTCTTCCTGGGGTCAAGGGACCCTTGGGAGACCATTCAGAGTAGGCCTTGAGCTATGCAGGAAGGTGGGTTCATTCTACAGGAGGGATCAGGACACCTTGGCAGCCTGTGTACCTCAATTCTTACATTGTTCTACTTGGTTCTTCCCTGTTTTCATGAAATATCTAATGCCACAAGCTCGCCACACCAAGAAACAACTTTTCAAAAACAGCCTTGCACTTTGTTGAGGATTTTTTCCTGATACCAAATATGAGCCCAGACTGAAAAAAAGAATGCAGGAGGAGGGTGAGTGCCCTACTAGACTAGGAGAACTGAGCAGACAATGAAAAAATAATTTCTTTGGAACAAAATGCAAAGTAAATTCCCATACCTGGATTCCTCTAAGTGAAGAAACTCCCATGTAGAGGAAAACTCCATAAAGTACTGGCATTGGAATGAACTAGAGACAAAAGGAGAGAAAGGCATATAATCAAACCTAATATTTTATAACAAAGTCAGTAGTACCATTTTAAAACTGATAGAATGTCTAGGTTAGCTGGTCCCAATTTCACTATTTCTGTTAATAACATTTTTGTCTTCCTCAGTAGGTTCAAGGCTTCCCTCAATATCATCTTGGACTCCTCCTTCTATATAGCTCCCCACAAACCATTACTTGTCAAATCCTACTGATTCTCCTTCTGCCCTCTGGGGCCAGACTGAATAAATTTAATTTCTCTTCCATCTGTCAGCTCTTGGAGTCTTCTCTTTTCCAAGCTAACCATCCCCAGTTCCTCCCATAAGTCCTCAGAAAGCCTGGGTACCACTCCTCTCCCCATCCTGGTCACCTTCTTCAACGTCCTTCCTAAAATATGGCTGCCAGAACTGAACACAAGATAAGTGCTCAGGGCTGACCAGGGCAAAATACAATGGAATTCTCAAATCTCTCTTTCTGGGCACCATAATTCCAAACTTAAGATCACTATGGACGATGGCAGTTGTGTTATTGGCCTGAAAATTTGCTCAAAAGGTTTAAAGTCTGTGCTGATTCTCTTTACCTTATCGGTAACAAATGTTTATTGCATGGCTTTGGGTCAGTTTGTATACTTATATATCTGTGTCATGGAACTAGCTTCACTCAGTGATCTTACCACCAGAGACAAGGGAGGGCATGGACAGCTACTCCTATCCTACTGCCTCCCTTTTTTTTTTAAACAAGGCCAAGCTTTATTTGGGATTCCTTTATATGACATCACTACTCTACCAAAGTGGAATATTTGCTGTCTTCATTTATATGCAGTGGTTTTTTCTAGCCATGTTTTTCTTTTCTTTTTATATATTTTATTTATTTTTATATTTTTTATTATATATTTATATATTTTATATTATTTTATTTATTTCATTAAATATTTCCCAATTACATTAAAACATTTTTAACACTCATTTTTAAAAATTTAAATTCCAAACTCTCCCTCCCACCTGCTCCACCTCTGCCCCTTGAAGAGACAAGCAATATGATATCGATTATGCATGTGAAGTCATACAAAATATATTTCCCTATTAGCCACGTTACTGCCTCCCACTTTTAGCAGCTTCTTGTAGAAGGCCAATTAGGGAGGATTTCACCTTGAAACAGTGACAGAGTACCCAATCCAAGGTTATAAGCTTTGCTGTATTCCTCCATTCTGTAGCTATAAGCCTCACAGCTTAGTGAATATCCTTCTACCTAGTCCTTGAGGTGCATAAAAATCTTTCTTCTAAGAAGAAGTCTTGGAGTCACTGAGCATCTGGGGTGTTGGTCCAGAATGCCCAGGAGGTGTTGATCTCATTTAGTGCGATCTGCCAAGCCCTCTGCTGGATTCAGAAGTTTATGGTGTGGGCCCATGCACAACTTGTAGTATTGCCTGCATCTGGGGCTGCTCAATGATTGCTGTTTCTCTTAATGCCCTGCAAGAAGCCCATTTCCTTCTACAACCTTAAGTCTTTCTCATGTGGGCGCTTATTATACTTCTCAATTCTAACAGCCTCGGACTGGCTTGTCCATGAAGCCAACAGAGCTCCCATAAGCTTTGTTGGTTGCCATGTTGTCTCATGTGGAGTTTGTGTTCCACTAAAACTCCCAGGTTGTTTTTCCATGAATTGCACCTCTCTCCATCCTGCACTTAGGCAGTTTGATTTTGTTTTTGTTTTTGTTTTTGTTTTTGTTTTTGTCTTTTTAAGTCAAGTTTAGAATATTACATTTATCCCTATTATATTTCACTTTATATTAGATTCAGCCCTTCATTCTAGCTATTGAAATCTTTTTGGATCCTGCCTTTGTCATCTCATCTATTAGCTATCCTTCCCAGCTTCACACCATCTGAAAACGTGATAGATGCTTGTCTAGGTCTTAATCCAAGTCATTGACAAAAACACTGAAAGGAAATAGGAAGTAAAGAGGAAGGGGCTGGGGTTGGGAAGGTCCTGGGGGAGGAGGCAAGGGAAAGGAGGAAGTACTTTGGCCAGTGCTAGACTGGTCCTGGTCTAGGCAATAAAAGGCAAATGTCACCATGTTTCTACCCCTACAAGTAGGATAGACTTTCTCTGGTTACCTTTAACACAGCTGTCATGAAGACTGAGCAGCCCATCAGCACAAAGATCATGAGCCCTGTGACTCTCTGCTCTCTGATCCCCAGGAATTTGGGCTGCTCCCCTGGAGCAGAGCACTCTGACTCCAGCTTGAGGCTATTGACATGAGTAATGGAGAGGACAGTGGCTGCCACAAACCAGGGCAAGCCCATGATGGAGCAAACTCCCAGCATCACAGCCACCATCAGCAAGTCAAGGTGGTATCCACATCCTTTCTGTGAGAAAACAGAATCCCCAGTTAGCAGAAGCAATCACTGCAGTGACATCATCTGACATTAGAGTCATCCTCACTACAATATGAGTAGGATTAGGGTGCAAGATCCAAGTTTAAACAGGGCCTAACGATAAGAAAGCCTTGGTCCAAGGTTCCCAGAGTAAAGCCGTTTTAATGGTTCCCTTTTCTAGTCTGCAACAAATATGGAAGGATCCAAATCATAGCTGGACCTGGGTTCAAATCCAGAGTCTGCTACTTCCTACACATTTGACTATGGGCAAGTCATATAACTGCCCTGAGCCTGTAAAATAAAGACTTTGAACTAGAAATGATCACAGCATCAGGCAGAACTTTCAGGGGCCAGAAACATATTACTATGTTTCTATCATCACAGGACATGAAGTCAGACCTCCTGACTCCACATCCAGATTGTCAAAGCCTTTCGCCTACATTTGGCCTTTTCTCTATACACTCACTCTTTGGCATCTCACTTTGTTCTTTGTGTTTCCAGAGGACAGATGCATTAGGTAGGAAAACTAATACTAACAGCTAAGCCAGAAATAAATGGCAGGAACTGTGCCCATCACACAGGGTAGAAGAGGCAACATGGCTTTTGGTAGAGCAGAGAGAATTGACCTCAGAGCCAGAAGACTTCGATTCAAGTTCCATCTCTGACTCCTCCTGGCTGTGTGACTGCAGGCAAGTCATTTGCTCTAAGACTTTCAGTTACTGAGAAGATGCCAATTTGTCTTGGTAAAGGCAGTTTTTTGCACCTGGGAGTTCTCCCTGATGCATGTTTTATGTGGCATCCATAACAGAACAGTCTTAACCCAGGGCTTTGGGGTGAAAGTCCCAGGTCTGTTCCTACAATACACTCTAACTATTCCCTGTTGTATGGAGAGAGAAGAAGAAAGAAAAGGGAAGGACTCCAGTATGTTCTTTGCCTATGAGGCCTATCCCCTTAGTCCTTGTGACTAAGATTCAGCACAGAAAACCCATCATTACTGCTGCTGGGACACAGTAGAACACAACGGTTCTAACCTAATGCTAAAGAATATAACAAGTTAGATCAACAATTGTCAGACATGTTAAACAACTACTGCATTTGGCTATGTTTGTGTCACCAAGACCCCATCTCTCCAGGCTTTTGAGAGGTTACTGGTGTCAGTAAAGACAAGGTTCTTTTCTCTCATCTTGCCAAGTACACCACTTGGGCACACACACACACACACACACACACACACACACACACACACACACACACACAC
>NW_020954719.1:9262723-9338018 GCF_900497805.2 Vombatus ursinus | reverse complement strand
CACACACACACACACACACACACACACACACACACACACACACACACTCTTCCCATGCACTAAATCCTAAAGCTGGCCCCATTCATCAACTGATGAACCAGAGATGTGTGAGATCCCTCCAGTTATTGGCAGTTCCTCCATAATTTTATGGAGCCTTACTATCTACCAAATCCTAAAATGCCTGAGGTCTGCATGCACACATACTAAAATTAATCAACATATTCACATGAGGAGACTCCCATGGATCCTCTATAGACCAACACTCTTATTACCTTGAGCTTATGTTCCTTCCTATTAATTATGACAGCTGTGATCTGCTGGTCCATGAATATTAAGATGGTGCAGAGGAGAGCTGGGATGATTGCAGCTATCACAGTCCACCAGGGATTGGGTCCAATGGGATTGATAATCCACCCCCGGTCATCCCGTGTTGGCTAAAAGAAAAAGAAAGAAGAAAATAAGGCTTTATTTTTGTATTTTAAATTAGCAAAAATAATTAGTGCAAAAGTCTCTTTGAGACTTAGTCTCTCTAAGACTTTTTCTCTTCAATATTGCCTGAGACTCCTGAAAAGTATCAAATACTTTAACTTCTTCTCAAACCCTTGATTTTTGTTCCAAATCTCCCTTAAATGAGTCAATTCCCAGCCATAAACAAGTTATTGTCTTTGTAGATTACCCATAGAAAAGGGAATGTGAATTCCCATATGGAATTTTAACCTGACTTTTATGTACCATTCAGCATATTCTCAACTCCCTGGCATCCCCTCTCTAAACTTTATGTACTCAGAATGTAGCCAGATTTTTTATTATTAGCATAAGTAAAAATATAATTATGAAGGCAAATATGTTGCCAAAAAATTACCACATATTCCAGAGCTAAATGCAAATAACCACTACTCGCCTCTCAGATCCCCTCTATTAGCACACATACTATGATATTTATAGCAGTCGACTGTGCCGTATAGTTCATCTATACAACCAACTGCAAAGGTAATCTGGCCTTACATACTGTGCAGACTATAGTTACTGTCTAGGGGAGAAGCATCATGTGAAGGTGGATGGAGTGAAGTGAATAGTTGTTGGGGTTGCTGCATTCCCAAGGTTGGTCCAATTGCACCAAACTCATAGAATTAAGCTTAATTTCACAGGTAATGAATGATAGGTGGTGCGATGGAGAGTGCTGGCCCTGAAGTCAGGAAGACCTGAGGTTAAATCCTGCCTCAGACACTTACTAGCTGTGTGACCTTGGGCAAATCACTTAATCTCTGTTTGCCTCAGTATCCTCATGTATAAATTGAGAATAACAATAGCACCTACCTCCCAAGGTGGTTGTGAGGATCAAATGAAATAATACTTGTAAAGTGCTTAGCACAGTGCCTAGTACATAGTAGATGCTATATAAGTGCTTATTTTCTTCCTTTTTCCTTCCCTTACCTTGATACTAAATGTTACAACTCCAAGATACTTAGAGATAGAGTTGACATTGAACATTGCCTGATTCCAGGTGGCTCTTTGGCAGACTCACGAATATTCTCTGGAGCTCTCCAGGAACATTCCAGGTAAGAGCTGGGGCCCACGTTTGAAACCCTGGCCCCTACATCTCCACCCCATGTCATTTACTCTTTACTTGTGGGAAAACATCTTCCAGTGGAGGTTTCAAGCCTTTACCATAATACATATACACACAATAAGAAGTATTCTTACTGTACTCTAGAACATGAAACCATTTCAGCATTAGAAATGTAAGTGGGGGGCTCTTGGAGCATGTGTAAAGCTGCCCCTCTTGCTTCCTGCCTTGTGTGACTTAGGGCTGAAGGGTGCTTTAGGAGAAAGCAATCCCTTTATTGGCCACTCAGCAGGAAAAGCCAACTCACTGGACTTTTAAAAAGGGGTTGTCTCTCTCCTTGCCCTCTCTCCCTCTCTTCTTTTCTCTGTCTAGCTACAGATCATGTCAGAACTGGTACAAGTAGCTTCCTTTGAGCACTGGGAGTAAGGGCAGCTTAATTTATCCACACCCTGGTTCCAGGACCTTGGAGCTAATGTGTTATGGATGCTTTGCCCTGCATGTAGATGCCAGCCTGGTAGGCTTGTGAGAAGTCTGGTACTCAGCGTGATGGTCACCAGAAAACAAATGTGCTTTCCAGCAGAGGACGGTGCAGCTCAGGGTGCCATGTATAAGCTGGAATCCTTGCCTTTGAAGTGCTTTGTCACAGAAAAATTCATAGATTATGTGTCTGGAGTTAAACAGCAAATGTGGTCTGACAACAATCTGCTGACAAACTTTGATCAGTGCCAAGTTAGACACTTGCCAGAGATGGGCAGCAGCATTAGATAACTATGAATTTGGCATCCCAGCCAGGTGAGATGATTGGGGACGAAGATTTTCGTTTCAAAGGCCACCAGAGCTATGATGACATCTTAAGGAAAGAGTGAATAGCATGTGGGATTCCCAGGGAGCGAGCAAGTGGAAGGACAGCTGGGAGTGGAGATCTCTAGCAGACAGCTGCTTCCTCCTTCAAGTACACTCTGATCAATCAACCCAAACTCCCATTCCTTCAGTACAGCAGCTTTCAGCTAGGTTAAAAGCAATCCAATGGCACCCTAAGAGGTAAGTGACTGAGTGACTGACAGCCCCATAACTCTTCCAGAAGAATTTAAACTTTTTTTTTTTTGGTTAGGCAATGGGGTTAAGTGACTTGCCCAGGGTCACACAGCTAGTAAGTGTTATGTGTCTGAGACCAGATTTGAACTTAGGTCCTCCTGAATCCAGGACTGGTGCTCTATCCACTGCGCCGCCTAGCTGCCCCAAGAATTTAAACCTTTAAAAGAGGATGCTTATTAACCAAAATGTATTCTCAGTTGGTGGAAGGTGGAGTGCAAAATTTTAAGGGAAGGGAAAGGCATTTTAGCACTGAGGAATCTGTCCTCCTCCTAGGAAGGCCAGGCCTACCTGGGAGACCGGCCCTGGGGGCTCTTCTCACCTAGGCTTCTCCTGAATTTCATGAGCACCCATGAGTCCTCTAAAAGCTGTCTCTCCTCTCTGACTATAGCAGTAGGATCTTTGGAGGAAGGGCTTGGTGGTGGTCAGGATGGACAGGAGCCATTTGTATATACATACTCTTGTAAGTATGTATTTATGAGTTAGAGAATACACCCTCTTTTCCTCCTTTCCCAAGCCAGTAACTCTGGAAAGGCTTAACTGTTTTATCATGTTTATGATTGTCCTACGAATAACTCTGTTATGATATAACTGGCACATTCATATCCTCTCTCTCCACCTCCCTGTTGATACAGCCTGGGGCAGAGATATGGCAGTTGGGGCTCTGCCCCTGGTCCCCCAGCCATCTACTTGAGCCAGGGATCTGGGCAGAGGGGTCACCAAGTGGGTTCTGGGGGCGTTCCTATTCTCCAGCTACAGCAGACATGCTGATAGAGAAGACTTCCATGAAGACTTTCCTCATCATTTCAGCCCACAGCCATCTCTCCCTTCTTGGATTCCTCTGGTACTCAGCGTTTTCTGTGCTTTGCATTTGTCACGTGGAATATTTTCATGAGGTTATGGCCTATCTCCCCAACTAGACTGTGAGCTTTTTGTGCACAGACTGTGTCTTACATTACTTTATAACAAACCTTGCAGTATGATAGCTATCTGCTGATTGATCAGAAACATGAGGTCCATAGCTGTTTCAGTGTCTCCACCACCACACATTTTTATATTATTGGACATCCATTTTGGTAAATTTTCACATTAGATTTTAAAACTCTAGCACCAAATACACAAAATAAAAGAAACAGAAGTACTAGTAAACATCGTTGTTACAACTGCCAGAACCTTTCCATTAGTTAATTAATTGTTTAGTTAAACAACTGTCTGTTTTCATTGTCTCTGGACTAAAAGGAAAACTATGATGTTCTTTAGCACCAGACCTAAAAGGAAATGTTTTTCAAAATGTCTTTGGAAATGTCTTTTGTTCTGTCGGAGGGGTGCAGGGGGCAGGGGCGGGGGATGCTCTAGAACTCATCCTAGGCCAAGCTGTTTGAAAAGCTCTTTGAGCTCAGCTTAGGACCACATTCTTTCAAACAATGCTGAATGTACATCACGTGAATTATGTACCTTAAACACACTTGGAACTTGTAGCTTCGGGGATGGTACACCAATTAAAAAATCAAGAACCACCATTGTGAAGATGGTGAGGAAAACTGCAAAGTCACTCACCATCGAGCGTACCTGGAGGAAGAAATGATGAGAAACTTAGAAAATGTAAAAATTAGCATTAAAAAGGGCTTCAAAATCCCCCAAATAAAACATCAATGCTATAGCAGTATTCTATAGTATAATGAAACATAAAGATTTATGCACACAGCCCAGGGACTTTAAGGTATGGCCAGGATAAGGTGCCAGGCAATGATCTGATGAACCTAACCTTGACTCTTCCTCTCCCCCATCTCTGGAGACCATTTAAATAATGGCCAAGCCAGTGAAGGGAAGGCTTTAACTTCTGAATCCAGCTGGATGTTGGAGAGGCAGGGATCTGGTTCAGTCTTAGATCCTGGGACCACTTAATTGGCTCTGTACAGACAACCCTGAGGTTAGGCCACAGATAAATTAGCCGTGTGCATATGGAAAGAGGGAGTTATTTACCAGACCATTCACCCAGTGGTTATCTAGACACTCCTGGATGAGAACAAAATATCATAAAGTAAATATGGCATATACACACAATACTCGGATTACATAACCAGGAGTTATTTCACTAACAGCAATAAGGCCTGCAAATGATTCTTTGCAGATCAGTATTTACATTTAACCATAAGCTATAATGAGTTCCATAGCTGGCTGTTATGGATTCTTGCTAAAAGGATTCTGTGATATTTCTTCCTAGACCAGGCGGTGGATAGAGAGCTGGGACCTGGAGGCAGAAAGACCTGAGTTCAAATCCAGCCTCAGACACTTACTAGCTGTGAGCCTGGGCAAACTAAAATTACTTAACCTCTGTCTGCCTCTGTTTCCTCATCTGTAAAATGGGAATAATAATAGCACCTACCTCCCAGGATTATTGTGAAGATCGAGTGAGGTATTTGTAAAGTTCTTTAGAACCTTAAAGAGCTATTTAAATGCTGGCTATTACCCCTACACTCATGCTGAGAGTTTTTTGGCTGTCTCTTTGTTTGGACCTAAACTAGGAAAATACAGTTACTATCGTTTTTCCTTCTTGGTTTGATGCTGTGTTTCCCACCTCAATAGAATAATTGTGAGAAATGTGGGCTGGTCTACTTCTACTCATGCTGTCATATTGGGGAGAATCCTCTACTCTAATGTGAACTTAATGTTGGTTCACCACAGTTACAAAGCATTTTACTCACAATAACCTTAGAAGGGCAAGTATCCCCATTTTACAAATGAGGAAACAGAGGCATAAAAAGATTAAATAACTTCCCCATAGTCATTCAGTCAGTAAGTGGCACAGTCAAATTCAAACTCAGGTCCTCTGGCTCCCAGCCCAGAGCTCTTTCCACTAGACAGCATAACTTTCAATTGCAATGATATACATTCACTAACAGCTCTGAAACTCAGCCACTTCTGTGGGAACCCCTGAACACTGCAGTGTTCTGGATTCAGTGTTCTGTTCAGTCTTTCTGGAAAACCAGCCTGTCCAAATCCTTCAGTGCCTAGCCAAAGCCCCACCACCTCCAGGAAGCCTTCTTTGCCTGATACACTCCTCACTGATTTCCCTGTCCTCTGAACTCCTAGAGCACTCTAGGTCACTCAAGTTAGCACTGAATTCTATGCTAGCTTGTATTGCATGCCATTTGGAGTTCACAGACCTTAGAACTGGAAGGAACTTTTTAGAAAATCAGTTAAATCTCCTTATTTTATGTCTATAAGCACGATCACTTCTCCATGGAGCCAAAGCATACATGGTTGAGAGGAGCACAATTGCCTTCAGACAACAGAAAACACCAATCTACTTTTAAACCAAACCATATATACAGATTAATTCATTCACCCTCACTAAAACCCTTTGAAGACACAGAACAGATAAAAGACCATTAGAAGAGAACATTGTTGTGCAGCATAGGACATCTGCTCCCATTCTCCCTCTCCCCCCATGTACACTCACACTCCCAGAATGTGATCAGCAAGCTGCAAGGGGTGAGTGATGAATGGAGGCTGAGAACAGGCTGTCGTCCACTGACTCGACATTAGAACATAAGGCGGAATTAATTTTTTGCCCAGAATGAACATCCTGGTTAAATGTGAATTTGAATGATCTAAGAAACCAGCTACCTACTCTGGTTGGAAAATAGTGGCTTGTCTTAAATGTCTTTAATGTGCTGGAGAGGATGAAGGTTGTGAAAAAGAGAATACAGGACCAGAAGAGCACATCGGGTGTATAAGGTCCATGGCGACCGCAGGCAGATCCAGTGAATTCTCCGTGCATCTCCTGACACTCCTGAAAAAACAAACATCCTGAATGATTAAAGGTCAATACAAGATAGCCCACAAAACAAGCACTGAAGTTAGGATGCAGATTTATCTGCTTCCATTCCCCAGAAATGCAGTCTCAACATTCTAGCCAGTATCCTCACCTCTGCCGGCCTACAGGATAGGCCGCCATTTGCAGCTTGCCAACATCATCATTTACTACCCATCCCTCTTTCCACTGGCCACCTTTCCCTCACAGCTGCTGCAGAATATAGGTTACCATGGGCATGTAT
The DNA here is from genome assembly GCF_900497805.2 of Vombatus ursinus. Classification (NCBI taxonomy): domain Eukaryota; kingdom Metazoa; phylum Chordata; class Mammalia; order Diprotodontia; family Vombatidae; genus Vombatus; species Vombatus ursinus. Next base: position 9,331,298 of record NW_020954719.1, on the reverse strand, counting down.
TTCACCTTCTCATGCAGTTGCTGCCCCATTGGGTAAGAGGGGTTGATAAGAAGATGTGGAATGGAGGGGAGTGCCAGTGCGTGGATGGCTGCCTTGTACAGATTCTAAAATACATCTTGCTGAGAAGCAATCTAATATCTGCCAATAGCTAGAGCTATGCCTGAAATCACTGGCAAAGTACTCTAGAGAGCTTATACCAGGGCTATAGTTCATTAGCTATATTGCCAAGACAAAAAAGAATACAGGGAATATAAGGGGTTAACTATCCCTATTATCCTTTGTTTACTGGAACACTTCAAAGGAACAGGTAATAAAGAACGTACCCATATCTCCCCTAAATATAGGATTAGTAGGCTGGTACAAAGGCCTCCTGCCTCCCATTCTTCTCCCTCCCGAAGCAAAATACATCCAAATGGCAAAAACCAAACTAGGAAGTCCTTAAATGGCTGAGTTATGCAAGCTGCTATAGCTACCCTACTAATATTCCTGCAAAAAGGAAAGAATCCCAGAGAGATAGATGCACATTCTCTCCTCTGCTTCGAAAAGAGCTACAGGATCATGTCCTCCTGGTTTTAAAAGGAAGAAGGCATCATGAATAATTAATAAAAGAAAGAAATTCAACTGAGGGTGACCCTATTTCCTCTCTTTCAATTAAATCCAGAGCTTGCCCTGCTGGTATATTTGACAGCTGGCAGCTCAGCTGCTCCTCAGCTTACAGTGACGGTCAGGTTGGCCCAACTGGTTTCCGCTGCCACAATGTTATGGTCCTTCCAATACTGCAGTGTGTGATTGCTGGGGTCCTTTGGGATAGTACACCTGCAACTAGGAGCAAATGGAAGAGATTTCAGAGAGAAAGCATCAACATCAGAAATAATGCATGGGCGTCAGTGACTTGAATAAAGAAATAGAAAGCAGGTTTGTCAAATATGCTCTGGACATAAAGCTGGGGAGGACAGAGGGCCAACAGGAATGACCAAATCAGAATTCCAGAAGCTCTCAAGAAGTGAAATTGACATTTAATAGCAATATATGTGAAGACCTGCTATTGGGGAGGGAGGGAATAAATAGCCCTTTATATAGTGCTTAACACGTGCCTGGCACTGTGCCTTTAAGCACTTCACAAGTATTACCTCATTTGATCCTCACAACAACCCTGGGATGTAGGTGCTGTTATTATTCCTACTTTACATTAGGTAAACTGGGGCAAACAGAAGTTAAGAGACTTGCCTAGGGTCACCCAGCCTAGCTATGTGGACCAATTGCTGAATAAGCTATTAGATGTGGTTACTGTATCAATTATTGCTGCTTAACTGTTTTTAAATTTGTGATAAGAAAGGATTCAGTACTGGCATGTTAGTGTTATTAGTTACAGTTAGTACTGTAAGAGGGAGAGGTATAGCAGAAAATGAGCATGGCATAAGAACAAAGGAAATCAATAAAATTTATTTTTAAAAATAAGTATACCAGAGATTCATGCGCTAAGAATATATTCCAAAGGGGTCAAATCGCTCCCTCTATATAACAACATTCCTAAAAGCACTTTTTTAAAGTAGGGCAAAGAAGATACTCATCCATTGGCAAATGGCTAGTCAAATTGTGGCACATGAATGGAATGGAATGTTACTCTGCCATAGGAAACAATGACTAGGATGAATTGCTGAGAAGCATGGAAAGACTTATGTGAAGTGAAACAAGCAGAACCAGGAGAATTATATATGCAATGACTACAGCAATGGAGATGGGAAGAACAAGAACAAAGCAATCGACTCTGAAAACTGAAATTGCAATCGCCAAGTCTGGTCCCCAGGAAGAAGAATAAGAAGGCCCCTCCCTTGGCTTCTCTCCAGAAGTAGGAGACCATGGATGTGGAGCACTGAAAAGATGATGAAACTTTTTCAATACGTTGATTTGTTTTGCTTAACTGCTTTTCCCCTCTTTTTTTATTCTTTGTTATAAGGTATATATTGCTCTGGGGCAGCTGGGTGTCACAGTGGGTACAGCACCAGACCTGGAGTCAGGAAGACTCATCTTCCTGAGTTCAAATTTGTCCTCAGACACTTACTAACTGTGTGATCTTGCACAAGTCACTTAATCCTGTTTGCCTCTGTTTCCTTATCTGTAAAATAAGCCAGAGAAGGAAATGGCAAACCACTCCAGTGCCTGTGCCAAGAAAACCCCTACAGAGGGGGGTCACAAAGAGTCAGACATGACTGAACGACTAAACAACAAACATATAACAACAAACATATTGCTCTTAGGGAGGGGGAGGACAGAATATAATGGGAAATGTAGGTGATGTAAAAACACAATATATCAATAAAATTTTATTTTAAACAATGTCATGTCCTTCACTTTGGTTAAAAAAAAAATCAAGTACAGAAGTAAAGGATAGAGGAAAACTGGCTTTTTTATGTGATAAAAATACAGAGCTCCTAGTTGACCCCAAATTCAGGATGAACCAACAAGAATATAGCATTGCTGTGAAAAACTAATGTAATTTTGGCTGCATTAGTACAAAAAGGAAGGTATTAGTCACAGTGTACTCTATAGCTGTGGAGTCAAACTCAAATAGAAATGGAGATCACTAAATGGTACATACAGGTTAGAGGTCCTGCAGGCCACATACTGACTTAGAAAAACACATATTAACATTACCTATGTCCTGTAGTATTTTTTTGCATTTTATTAAATATTTCCCAATTACATTTTCATCCGATTTAGGTCTCATTGAGTGTTGCAGGCCGAACGCAGCTGGGTGTTTGATGCCTCTGCTTTTTACTATATTCTCTAAGAGCGATACAGGCAAACTGAAGAGCATCTGAAAACCATATCATATGGGCCCTCTTCTCTTCTCCCTCTATACTACTTCACTTGGTGATTTCATCAGCTCCTATGGATTTAATCACCATCTCTATGCTGATGATTCTCAGATCTTCCTAACCTGCCCCAATCTCTCTGCTAACCTCCAGTCTTCCATTTCCATCACCTTTCAGACATCTCAAACTGGATGTCTAGTAGACATCTTAAACTCAGTATATCCTAAACCCTCCCCACCCTAACCCCTCACCTTCCCTATAAAGGGCAACACCATCCTCCCATCCCTCAGGCTCCAACCCTAGGAGTCATCCTAGATTTCTTACTATCTCTTACTCTCCATACCTAAGCTTTTGCCAAGTACTGTTGATTTTACCTTTACAAACCCATCTCTCCTCTGACACAGCCACCACTCTCATGCAGCTCCTCATCACCTCATACCTGGGCTATTGTAATAGCCTACTGGAGGGCCTGCCTGCCACAAATCTTTCCCAACTCTAATCCATCCTAATTCAACCACTAAAAACATTTTCCTAAAGTGTAGGTCTGATCAATGTCACATCCCCCTCACTCAACAAACTCCAGTGGCTTCTTATCGCTCCCAGGATCAAGTGTAAAATTCTCTGTTCGGCATTCAGAGCCCTTCATAACCTAGCTCCCTCTTACCTTTCCAGGCTTCTGACACCTTACTCCCCAACATGTACTCTTTGATCCACTGACACTGGCTTCCTGGCTGTTCTACAAACAAAACGCTCCATCTTTCAGATCTAGGCATTTTCTTTGGTTGTCCTCCATGCCTGGAACGCTCCACCTCCTTCACTCCGACTACTGACTTCCCAGGATTCCTTTAAGTTCCAACTAAAATCCCACCTTCTATAGGAAGCCTTCCCTAATCTCTCTTAATTTCAGTACATTTCCTCTTAATTATTTTCTATTTATCCTCTATATGACTTGCTTTGTATACATTTGTTTGCATATTGCCTCCTCCATTAGATTCTAAGCTTCTTGAGGGCAGGGATTGTCTTTTGCCTTTCTTTTATGCCCAGTACTTATCACAGTGCCTGGAACATAGGAGGCATTTAATTTTTATTGATTGACACAAATATTTATTGAATTGAATTTAATAATGAGGAATGGTTTAGGGGCTGAGGATATTTAACCTAAAAAAAAAAAGATTTGAGAAAGACATGATAGTGGCCTTCAAAAAGTCTAATGTGCTGTAGTCTAAAGAGATAATAGATTTGTTTTGTGCAGCTCCAGAAGGAGTAATCAGCACTAATGATTAGAAATAATAGGGATTTACCTTTTGGCTCAACATAAGGAAGAACTTTCTAATAATAAGACTGTTCAACAATGGTATGGGCTCTCTTAAAAAAATACTGATTTCCCCAGCACCGATGATTGAATGACATGGTTGAATAGTATCTGGATGTGGAATATTTCATCCAATGGTTATTGGATTCCAAGTCCCCAAAGGCACATTTTAACTCCAAGATCCTATGTATCACTTTGGCAGGTGCTATGAGAGGCCCCAATTGCATTATGTTTGCTGCCCAAGATTCACACTCAGACAACAGAACAACTCGGAAGTACACAAGAATGTGTGGGTATGATTTCATAAGCTCGTACCCGTTAGTCTCAGGCACTGTGAGGCTAACCGCTCCTCTGAGGGTTAACAATTCTGTATTTTCTCTTCCTACTTCTGTGTCTCTTACCTCCTTTCATCAATCCAGATCATCCACATCAGAACAATATAACAAGAAGAGAAGGAAGGGCATCTGTCAGTGATGTCATTAATGAGGTGCACAGTCCAAGAAGTTACACTGGAGAATCACTAAAGTTCCTTGAGATATGCAGAACTAAGGAAGGATCAAGAAGGAGCTTGAGCAAAACAACTTGGACATTTTTTCCAGATGTCCAAAAGCTCCCTGGTTATTATTTCAAGAACCTGACTCCAGAGAGTATGATGGTTGAAAAATCAGAAGTTTCTAAAGACAGCAATAAAAAGTCTCATGGACTACCCATAACACTAATGAGAGTTTCTTGAAATAGTCATATCAGCCAAGAAGCTGTGACAGAAGCAACAGTATTTTGAGTTGCAGTCTAGTAAGCAATCTGGGTTCCCAGACCTTTCTGGTCTAAAATTATAGAATCCTAGGTATGAAAGGATCCTTTAAGAATGATAGTTGAGGGGCAGCTAGGTGGCGCAGTGGATAGAGCACCGGTCCTGAAGTCAGGATGGACCTGAGTTCAAATCTGGCCTCAGATCAAACACTCGACACTTACTAACTGTGTGACCCTAGGCAAGTCACTTAACCCTACTTGCCAAAAAATAAAAATTTTAAAAAATAAAGATAGTTGAATATTCTTTCCAAGAAAAAAAAAAGAGGGATCTCACTATCTCCATTATTTCAAAAATCCTTATACTAAGGAAGTTTTTTTTTCCCCACAATACTCAACTTAAATCCCTATTAATGCAATATCAGAATTTTCTTGTTCATCTTATCCTCAAGAGAAACAGAGGATAGATGTTCTCCATATTACTGTATATATTCAAAGACTGATGAAATCACCCCTATCCCTCATTTGTTTAGGCTTCTCAAATTCAAAGAATCTTGGAGCTAAAAGGAATCTTAAAGATCCCCTAGGCCACCTCATTTCACAGATGATGTGAAGGGACTTGCCCGTGGTCCACACAAGGAATTAGTGCCACAACTAGAATGAAAACAGGGCCTTCTATGACAACAGAACTCTTTTTGGTTTCTCCAGCTTTTCCACCCAGATTCAGGCTCTTAACTTCTTAACTGCTGGGGTTGCTCCCCAAGGTTTCTGCATCTACAACTCTGGTTCCCAATAGGGCTCTAGAAACACATAACCTTACTTTACAGAGGCCATACCATGGAGCAGCCAGGCTCCAGACCAAAACGCTTCTTGTGCGATAAGAAAAAGCTCACACTTACTAGTAAAGGCTAAGGTGATCCAGTTGGCTGTGCATGTGGATGGGGTAGGTTTCCCCCAGGTGAATCAATTTCTCTATTGCTTCGTAGATGAAAATGATACAAATCAATGAGGCAAACGCTTCTTCAGTAAAGCGGGTAATATAGCAGACGAGAGAACTGGCATCAGTTGCCACAAGGACAATACATAGGAAAGCAGTCCACAGTCCAATGCAGGCTCGAAGGGACAGGTAAGAGAGAGCGTAGTCTCTGAAACAAAGCCAAAATAAATCAAGAGCACCAATCCATGCATCGAATTAAGGGACAGAAGGGCTAAGGGCTCAGAAATCCAGCCCTGGCTTACTTCATACCTTCTACTTTACTCACAAAGATTAGGTTGGGGTGGTACATGAACTGATGGAGGGAAGAGAACGGTACTTCTCATTCTATATTTTTGTTTGATCCCAACCAGAATTTCATTGATATAGTCAGCACCTAGTAAGAAAACTCCCTCTATTGATACAGAGCAGCTACTCCTTTGCAATTCTGAGTCTGAGAGAGTTGTGCAGTAGAGCACTGAGACTGAAATGATTTGCCCACGTTGCTCACAGCTCACGCTGCAGAGACAGGACTCAAACCTTGCTCTTCCCGACCCTGAGAACAACTGTGTATCCACTTCACCACATGGCCTCTCCCACCCACTTCATTAGATGGTGATCTCTCACGAACCTGGCATGGATAAGGAAGCAGCTAGCCCTGGGCCCACTCTTCAGAGGGAGGCAGAGGGACTCTGCTTTCCCATCTCTGATATACATAAATTAAAGCGTGCACAGGGTGAGAGAAGACAGGAAGAATGACCTTAACAAGTTTTCTGTCAGAGCTCAGTAAAGGTACATGTGAGTAAAGTTATAACTAAAGGGATTCAGGTTTGACATAGGGAGAATTTCTTGACTATTAAAATAGCTGCCTTATACGTCGCACTTGTAGGTTTGTAAAATAATTTACCTAAATTATCCTAACTGATCTTTATAAACATCTAGTGAAAGAGGTAGATGCCGGCACTACCATTCCTATTACTGTCTCACACTTAAGAGTGCTTTAAGGTTTCTGTAGTATTTTACATGCATCATGCTATTCATATCCACATTTTACAGATGAGGAAACTGAGGCTCAAAAAGATTAAGTAACTTGCTTAAGGTCAGATAGCCAATAAGTATCTGAGTTAGGATTGGAACTTGCGTCTTCCTTTTTCTGAGTCCAATTTCCCAAGCCACAGAGAAGTCTGGTGACTTGGCAGTGGTTACAGGGCTCGTGGTACAAAGCTGGGACTCTCTGACTCTCCGTTCAGTGGAACAATCACGGAGAAAAGTTGCAGGGCTCTTTCAGAAGACAGGATAGCTGTCTAATGGGCATCTCCTGCTTAGAGCTATCCAACAGCAAGCTGGTGCACTAAGGGACATCCTTCACTGGGTCACAGGGCCCAGGACTACTACTCAAATTTGAATTTACCAGTGCTGTCCTTCACTTTCTCATCTTTTTTCACCCAAGGTCCTGGAATTTGGCCTGGTCACTAAACCACACAACTTAAGGTTTTCTGAAAAAGGAAGGTCTTACTTGCAGAACTTGAACAAAATCTTCTCAAACACGAGCACCGGCCCAGTGCTCCCCAGGATAGTGAGAGCCTGCCCGGCAAACAGGGAATAGGCTATCCCAGTCATCGAGGCTCCGAATAAAGATTCGATTGCACTCTGCAAGGAACAAAATTCATCACTGATTCCATATCAGATCAATACATGGCAACATTATTCTATCTACTCTACTCACATAGACTTTCTATGTGTCTTAACAGTCATTTGCTTGCATTTCATCTTACCAAAAGTAATGTGTCCAGACTATCTAATACTTCCCTGCATAAAATGCTCTCCCTTTAATAATTAAGGTGCCCAAGTTCATCCATCTCTCTGTCCTTGCTTGAGCAATGGCTTAATTCAATTCTCTTTTTTAAAAAAATGTGAACATAATACTATTGTCCATGCTATACGGCTGTCAGGCTGAGTCAGTCACCTGAAACTCTAGTGTAAGGTGACAAAGCTTCTCCCAGGAGTCTTCTTGAGGCATCATGCAATCAAAGTATACAAATATCTTTTGAGACTGTTATTAAAGAACATAATATTCACTTCCACACTAGGAAGTATTGTTGTTTGTTAAGTTAAGTTGGGACACTGTGGCATTTCAATGAGCCCACCACTCTAGCAAAAAAAAATGGAAGTAATTGCTAAAGATAAATATCAGTTCTAAATAAATTATATAAATGTTAACTAGGGTTAATAATACCAATACAATCAACTTTATCACATGTATATGAATAGAGGGTAGCAGTGGTAGGTAAGATGTTGTTAAGTCGTTTTCATTTGTGTCTGACTCTTTAGGATCCCATTTGGGGTTTTCTTGGCAAAGATACTGGAGTAGTTTGCCATTTCCTTCTCCAGCTCATTTTACAGATGAGGAAACTGAGGCAGACAAGGTCAAGTGACTTGCCCAGGGTCACAGAGTAAGTGTCTGAGGCCAGATTTGAACTCGGGAACAGGAGTCTTCCCAGGCCCAGCACTCAGTTCTCTGTATCATCTAGCTGCCCCAAGGCATATAAGATACAAAGCAGCAGATGATTTCCAAATTACTTTGATTTGTCATTGGAACAAAGAATGGGCATTTTCCATGGGACTTCTGTTCTGACAAGAACTTTCCCTTTTTAATTATGTTTGGTTAAGCTAACAAACCTCCCAGAAGAGTCAGAAATCAACTAGGAACTAAAAATTTGTTGTGGATAACTGAAACCAAAAGAGGAAAAGATGACTACAATCCCTTGTATTTCTACGTCTCTACTAGCAGCAGATCACTTTCATATTGATCATCTTTTTTAACCTCCTGTCATTGCTGGAAGGGCTGAGATTGTTCTCCCTGTCATACAGAGGAAAATGAAATCCAGAAATCCAGTGACTTGGCCAAGTGATTAACTGGCAAAGCTAGGGCAAGAACCCACATCCCCTAATCCCGTATCTCAAGGCTGGCTGCCACCATCACATTCTTTATCATTATCATGGTCATTATGGTTGATAAAAGGTCTTACTATTCGTCCCTCAGTTGCTTCTCCAAGCAATCCCCCAAAGGTGATCACGGGTGACATGCAGGCACAATACAGGAACAGAAAAGAGGCCAGACACTGTAAACTCAGGGCATCTCGATAGTCACTCCAGTACCAGGGGGCCTTCCGCTTTATATCCAGCACCAAACCTCCAAAAAGCCTGCAGAAACAGAGGAGACAGCCTCCTCAGACAAACCAACGATCCTCTTGTTCAGCCTCCCAGGAAGACGATACTTGAGTAGCACAAATCTCAAATTACTTCTAATGTCCTAAGAGTTAAGTCACCATCTTGGCATTTTTGGTTCCCAAAGCAAGATGTTGCTTCTGGGTCATCACATGTTCTACCAGCAGCATGTTTAATGGCTATCCTGAGACTGATTAGCAATCTATAGCAAAGCAAGCATCAGCTTCCAAATGCAAAATTTAAACTGTGCCTCACAATTCCAAAGTGTGTGTGTGTGTGTGTGTGTGCGCGCGCGCGTGCACGTGTATGTGTGTGTGCCCACGCGCACCACCTAATCCCTAAAGATTGAGCCTGTGCAAAAGGAAAAACAAAGCTTATGTAATAATAACTGAGCTGTAATAAGAACCTGAAAGGCTGTAAAGGTATGGCAGAAAATGGCAGAGGGACAAAAACAAGGGGTGATAAAGAGACTACACCAGCCCTAAAGGACCAGCAGTGTTCCACACGTCCAAATGGAAGCCTCAGGGCTTCACTGTCTCCCTGCCCCCAGACTGCTGTTCAGGTGGTCTCATTCCCAGACAGGCTTCTGGAATGGGGAAAGCTCTGAGCCACAGGCCCACATCAGGCCCATTCCTCTCCTTTACCTTCAGCTAAGAACAACCTCATTTAGGCCATGGCCTGTTCCCATGTTGAGTAACCAATTTAGACTCCAGAGATAAGAAGTCAGACAGTTACTTGCCTTTGCCACAACTTGTGATGCAGTGGACCTGAAGTCAGGAAGACCTGAGTTCAAATCTGGCATCAAACACTAGCTGTGTGACCTTGGACAAGTCACTAAACCCATTTGCCTCAGTTTCCTCATCTATAAAATGGGAAAAATAACAATACCTACCTCACAGGGTAAATGAGATAACATTGTGAAGTGCTTGGCACATACTAAGCACTTAATAAATGCTAATTCCCTTCCCTTTCCCCACCCTTCACACTTGATACTTCAGGACAACTGCTCTATACCACAAAAAGTCTTCCCTGCCCTTGAACAGTCATGGACTAAAGGGCACCATCCCAGAAAAAGTCTCTCAAAATAATCCACTGCTTTAGACAAAACATTTATATGAACCATAACTGCTCCATAATGTGTATGCTGGTAAATGTTTAACAACTAGCTCTCAGAAGAACCAAGACAAGCTTTTAAATTTAATCTATACCATTAATGTTTTCCCCATCATTTTCTTAAGTCTAGACTTAATCAACCAAATCTAGACAATCAACCAAACAATCACTCAAACCCTGATTTACAATATTTGCTGATTTCCATGGTGCAAAATTTAACAATTAACTCTTGAGCTGCCCTGTTGCCCCGCCACCTTTGACAGTCTCACAGTGCCTCAGTGACTAGCTGATGAGCAATGACTCCAGGAAGCATGCAGGAGCCCAGCTAACTGATGCTAATAAACGAATTTTTAAGATCTGAGGTCCATATACTTGATGTGACAAAACCAACACTCCCAAGTGTGTCGAGGTCACGCTCAGATGGCACTTAGAGGTGAACCCAGATTCTAGCATCTTCTGGTCATCACAACACCCCACTCCAAATAGGTAGCGAAAGCATCAGTCTTCCCATTTTACAAGGAAACTGGACAGGACGGGGTTTTCAGTTCCTGTCTCCCGGCCCTCGGACTAAAGGGCCTTCTATGGCTGCACCACCCCACTGCTATTGCTGCCCTTCCTGTTTGAAGGTGCCTCTGATGTTCACTGGAACATGATTTCACTTGTATAAAAATGTTGGGGGGAGAGAGGGAGACATCTGGTGTAAGTTGTTCTAGCTCTGCTCCTGTCTAGGAATAGCCCTTGGCTCCTGGCATGAAACCCCTCACTAGATACCAAGGAGAACGCTCACAGCACAAAGAGTCATTAGGTACTGAAGCCCACAGGAGGGGAACTCCTTCCATGGTAGTTGCCCAAACACATAGACTGGTTTGGATGAGGCCTGTCTGAGGGAAGGACTGTTTTCTAGAAAGCCCCTAGTGTTCGATTTCTTTTCCAGAACTGGTGTCTCCAACACAAGACATGAATCTGCCCAGGGCAGCCCTCTAAAAGAGCCCTCCCTGGTCTGTGGCAAAGTGATCTGTGATCCTCACTTGCCAGTCTCTCTCCCATGTCTTCTCGTCTGTTCTTTAAGGGAACAGATATATCCCACCAGACCTCTGTCTCCCCTGGTCCACTAAGATGTCGACAGAGTTATGGTCTAACTCAAGGAGTTGGCTGTGGTTTTCAAATTCCAACTCCATTCTTAATATTCCATTTTGTCCCCAAGTCATATAATGAAGTGGAGCAACATAAGGCGTTGGTAGTGGGTCTTCTTCCTCCAGAAAAAGGTGTCTGTAGGCTAAGGGCACCATGACGAGAAGTGGGAAGTCCTAGGCTTAGATCATCACCTATCTCAGTGAGGTACAAGGGCTCCATTCATTTCCTACCAACCCCTCTGTGGGGCATCTTAACATTAAGTGTCCATGCTTTCTAAAGTTGGTAAAAATGGCATTAAATTTGCACACTCATGCATCCTATGATGCAAAAATGCAAAGTCAGTGCAGTAGATGGTCAAGTTTCTGGAGGTCTTTTGCTACAAGTAATATGGGAAAGATCAGGGATAATCTTTTCTTTCAGTGCCAGAATTATCCAATATTGACGGCCTGGGAGAATTCCCCTAAAATACATTTGATCTAATGTCCATGTCAACATGGGGTTTGGTGTGCAGTTACGTTTTTCACTTTCAATCTTATTTCTGAATTCCTAGCTTCACTCTACCATTGGTATCCAATCCACTGGTCCCCAAAATTCTCAGAGGAAGTTGATAATTCATGAGTAAATAGAGATTGGTGGGCCATGCCTCTGCCATTTTCTTTTTCTGGTACCAAATGGCACCTCTGGAGGAAGATCACTGATTAACCCTTTCTTTTTTGTTTCTAAACCAATCCAATAACTATTTGACATTGGCACATATCATATTCTTCCTAAATCCAATACTTGGCATATGGATAGCCCACAATTTCAGAACAGAAGCCCCAAACCCGGTACTACACCCTAACACATCAACCAATAATATGATCAATCCAGGACCACAAGTCTTAGAATGGATCCTTCCCAAGAGCCAAGAGACTCCAATCAAGTCAAATGACTTCTCAACTTAAGAAAAGATCATGTCTCAGAGATTTCCCATCCACCCTTTTTAGTGACAACTATTTCACAGATTTCTCCTTTTCCCAGGGACTCCTTTCCCAGAGAGCTTATCCTACTCCCACCCTCAAAGACCTGCCCTCCAACCAAAGTACTTAATGCACCTAAACAGGGACACTACCTGTTAACTGCATACTCCTGCCTGCCTCTTTGTCTCCTCTCCTGGCATTCCACTGAGTTTCCATGCATTTCAAAGAAAGGAACATGTATGAAAAGAAATGACAAGCTTGTACTAATGGTGCAAAGAGTTAGTAGATCAGAGATAGGAAGGGGAAAATAAGATGAAAGTCAGGGATTTTTGGTAAAAATTTCCACTTAAATTGTGGCCCCTATTCAGAAACTCCCCACCAAGGCCAATCTCCTTGAATGGGATTCTAGCCTGGAGCTAGAACTAGTACATTCAGCTTCTGGGTCAAATAGCATTAAATGGGTCCCAACTGAACAAGTGACAGGAGGAAAACCTGAACACTACTGACTTGTGGGAAAAATCCTGAGACCCCACCCCATATAGGGAGAAAAAGACCCTAGGACATCACAAAATTGCTGCCGAAAAAAAAGTTCACCTGGTACAGAAATTAGCAGGGAGAGGAGGCATGCCCTCAAGCAGCTTCCTAGTCTAACTAATCATTCTTGCTAACTAGTTTCTATGCTGACAGAAGACTGACTGTCAAAATCTAAATGTAACAAATCATTAAATTTCATGGTCTTTTAAAATCATTATTTAAACTTTTTCACTAAGTCTCAGTGCCCTGAGGCAAGGGTCTGTTTGACCGGCTAATGTTACAGCTCCTCCTCCATCCACGGCACTCACACTCTGGGGCAGACGTGCCTCTTTGGGGAGGCTAGGGCAGGGATACTACTGATTGCCACACCTCCCAGTGATACCATATTTTCTCACTGCCTTCCTACTCAAGGGAAAAACATCTTCCTGATTCCAGGACTTCTCCAAGTCTACTCTCACTCAGCCCAGGAGGCACCTCCCTTACTAACAATGGAGGACATCAGAAGTGCCTCTAGAGCGGGAAGGGACTACAACTAGCCCACCCTCCTCATTTTGCCTATGAGTAAAATAAGGCCTAGGGAAGTTAAGTGACTTGCCCAAAGTCACACCGATGATAACCACCAATGGTGGGGTTTGAGCCCAGGCCCTCTGCCTCCCAAGTTGACACACTTCCACCATACCATGTTGTCTTCTCATACATTACAGAATGCAGAGCTAGATGAGACCTTAAAGATAATCTAGATCAACCCTAGACTGCCCACCTTGACCCAGATTACATATGACTAAATTGAGACCCCAAGAGTTTTCTGATATGACTTGCCCAAAGTGATTCAAGTAGCAGAGCTGGGATTTGAACCCAAGTCTTCTGACTGAATCCATTGTTCTTTCTACTATAACACAAAAGAGATATGCTGTTTCCTGGGACAGTCCTAATTTTCTTCTCTGGAGAAGCTCATTAGCCATGTATGGCCATTCTCCCTTCCCTGTCTCTTTTCCTCCTCCTGCTAAGGCTCAGTCTTGAACTAGAAATGCATAGTTCCCATTGGAGAGATCATCTCCTAGATGCCCTCTCTCCAATACAACAAAAGAAGGGGTGGGAATTATTTAATATTGTGCCCTTCCAAAACACAGGACATGTCTTTTATAGACAACTCAAATGGGAATAATAAACTCAGCATGTTCAATTCATAGCTAACACCATCTCAATCCTTTCAAATTAGGCAAGGATGCTGGTGAAGATGAAATAGTATAATTTGCTATCACTTATCTGAAATATGTAAGGAGGTAAATTTCCCTTTTCTTCAATTTCATCAGTATTGATTAAGTGTCTACATACATTGTGCGAGGTACTGAGGCAGATACAAAGATAAACCAAATAGCTTTTCAAGGATTTAAAAAGCTAGTAGGGAGAATGATTCTTTTTGCAGCCTGAAGGCATAACATAAAGTAGTACTTTTTTATTTTTTCTGAGAACAGAAGAAGAAGAAGAGTTTCTATCAGAGGAGAGAATGAAGCTAGACAGAAGTTTCAGGTTTGAAGAGTAATTAATCAAAAGAATGTTAGCAAAAGAGATTTGAAGAGTATTTCTGGCCATTATGAAGAAAAAATTCCTCCCTGGAACTGTTTGACTACCATCCTGCCTACACACAAGAAGGATGGTGGCCTAGGAAGTTCCTTATGGCCTCCTCCAGCTCTGAGATTTTAAGATGATATATTTTGTAATTCCATGTTTTATATTTCTTTGGTAGCTTTCTCAGTGCCTACACATAGACACTCTTCACTCCTGTGTCCAGACCAAAAGGTCTTCAGTATTGTCCATTTTTGCAACTACTCTCTGTTCCTCGTCATATTAAGCCTTTGAAGCATAACAAATATACTATAACATACAAATATGACTCTTGAGACTCACAAAAGGAAAAAAGGCAGGACTCAGAAACCTAATTCTGCCATATGGGTTCATTTATGCCTAGGTTCAACATGGGTCATAACAACCCAAAATAACATTATTGATGTGTTCATAACACTCTGAGACTCTGGTTCCCCTTCAAAAGTCATTTCAAGCCTATGAAGACACCATCACAGAAAATATTAAAAGAAAAGAAACGTTTTTTCCTTTTTTTTTAAGAGCTTCTGCACTTGTGAGTAATAACAAAGAGGAGACTTCTCAGAACTCACCTCCCTGTACGTTGAAGTTCAGGACCACTATGGCCACCATGTTGCTCTGGTTCGACATGGCAAATATTTCCATTTGGAACCCCAGGCATCTTCCTTTTTTCCTAATTACAAAATATCATGAATTACTTTTACTAATAAAGTCAATTCTTGATTATCCATGCTAATGGAGGAGGAAATGATGGGACTAACTTAAGAAATATCAGAGAATCTAAAATTTCTTTCTTGGGCAGGGTTCCATAACTGATTTACCTTGCTGGTTATTTTTTTTTACTCAAAAGGATATAAAAAGGATTTGGTATTCCCTGAATTTGTACTGTCTTGGACAGTGAGAGCAGAAGAGGGTGGGAAGAGGAATGTTCTGTACTAGGTGGGAGGAAAAGGCTAATCTCAGATTAAAAATATTAATAAAAACGAATTATAAAAGAGTAATCTACATGTAAGAGCTTTATTAGAGGAGTTCCCTGAAGAACTCAAAGAGTTTATAGAGTAGTGAGCCTTTTCTTTGGACTTCCACTCACTCTTCCCCGTAGGTCATATATATGCCCACTGACAACTTTTTGAGAGAACTGGGAGGGAACCTACTGGGATATGCCCAAAAATGTCTATACTCTGCACTATCATGACTGGGGGTGAACTGATTAGCTTGGGCTGTTACAGATTGATTGGAAATAAACTATTGTGAGCCAGAGCCAATCCTTTTGTGCTTGGACTATAAAAAAAAAAGTTGGTTGAAGAACCAGCCTTCCCCACTACCCCACCCACCCACCCACCCTCCCACTCCCTTGTCAGAGAGGTCCTTAAAGAGCCAAGCACACACTGGAGAACAGCACAACTAGAAATGATATTAGGACTTGCACAAGGAAAAACCTGTGCATACTCATGACCTCCTCACTAGGAGCCACTAATGACCTCTTTGGGGTACAGCCACATTGCAGTTACTTGTGTTCTCAGACATTTTGCCTTATTTTTTTTGGCTAGGCAATGGGGTTAAGTGACTTGCCCAGGGTCACACAGCTAGTAAGTGTCAAGTTTGTGAGGCCAGATTTGAACTCAGGTCCTCCTGACTCCAGGGCCGGTGCTCTATCCACCGTGCCACCTAGCTGCCTCCCTTTTGGACATTTTGAACTAGATGTCCTGTAGGCATCTCAAATTTAATATGTCCAAAACATAATTCATTTGCCCCACCATACACTCCCCTCCAAAAAACCCATCCCTGCTTTGAATTTCTCTATTTCTATTGATAATACCACTAACCTTCCAGTGACCAAAGTATGCAATTTTTGAGTCATTCTTGACTCCTCACTCTTACCTATCTCACACATGTACTCAGCTGACAAATCTACCTCTGCAACATCTTTCGTGTACCTCTCCTTTCCTCCCCTCATATACCATCACCCTATTAGTTCAGACCCTCATCAACCCTCACCAGATTTCAGCAATGGCTTCCTAATAGGTCTCCCTGCCTCCAGCCTCTCCTCATACCAATCGATCCCCTAGTCAGCAGCTAAAGGGATTTTTCTAAAGAATGGATCTGACCATATTACTGCTCTCCCATACTCAACAATCTCTCCTATTTCCCCATCACATCTAGGATCAAATATCAACTCTTCTGTTTGACAAGTAAACAAAGCTCCTCAGAGTCGCAGGATCCTGCCTTTCCAGCTATTTCCCATTAGTCCCCTCCTTATACCCTGGCATCTGCCCATCTTGCTATCGCTCACACATGACACGTGACCTTCCTTTTCCATGCCTTTGTATTGGTTGTCCCCCAAGCCTGGAATGGAGTCCCTCCTCATCTCTGCCTCCTAGAGACTTAGTTTCCTTTGAAATTCAGATGAGGGAATGCAGATTAGTAGAGGACAATGACGATGACAAAGACGACAACTACTACTATTACCACTACCACTACTACTACCACTACCACCACCACTGCCACTACCATTAGCTAGCATTTATACAGTGCTTTTAGGTTATACCTACATATATGTATATGCATGTAGACACACAGAGAAATATATATGTATATATCTTGTTTAATCCTTACAAAAACTCCGTGAGGTAGGTACTATTATCCTCATTTTACAGATTAGGAAACAGATTGAGAGAGGTTAACTGACTTGCCCTGAGTCACACAGTTTATTATCCGAGTTGGATGTACTCAATCTGGGAAGACTTCCAAGACTTCCAAGGTGAATTCTGAATACATTATTAAAGAGAAAAACAGAGACAGGAAACTGCATAGAGGCAGCCTGGAATGCACTCTCTCCTCACCTCTGCCACCCAGAAGCTCTAGTTTTTGGGTTTTTCCACAAAGTTTACCTCACACACCATCTTTCATGAAACCTTTCCTGATTCCTCCATCTGCTAATGCCTTCCCCCACTCCCACCATAAATTACTTTGGTTTTTTAAAATAATTTTAAACACTTATGTACTTATAATAAAATGTATATAGAAAGAGAATCTATGCAGTCATGTGTAAGATTATACACTCCTAGAGGGCAGGGAGTTGTCCTTTTTTGCCATTTTATCCCCAGGGTCTAACACACTCCCTGACCCATAGCAGGTGTTTATAAATACTTGGTTGGTTTATTATACAGATTGTAGATTTCTTGTGTTAATATTTAGAGTAATATTCCATGTCATTTCTTTAATCAGGGGTTATTAATCTGGAATAGTTTTCAGGGGTTTTGTGAATTTGGATGGGGGGATTATCCTTGATCTTTCCCATATTATTTTTGGCAAAAGACCTCCAGAAACCTGGCCACCTACTGCAGTGACTTTGCATTTTTGCATCATAGGATGCATGAGTGTGCAAATTGGATGGGGGGAAATATATCCTTATTTCAATATAAATGGTTTCTCTTGTAATCCTATGCATTTTATTTTGTGAATTTAAAAACATTATTCTGAGGAGAGGCCATAGGCATTCCCAGACTCCAAAGGAATCTATGATACAAAATAAAGAACCCTTGACCTAGACTAATTCTGGACCTGAATAGTGAGTTATATTTAGACATGTTTTTCTTTTCTTATTTTCTTTGAGTATCACAGAAAAGGAGGGAAAAGGAAATGAGTGGGGAGGGACAAGGAATACTAGGTACACAGAAATAAAAGGCATGTAACTGGGGAATCAGAGTAATGAAACAGAGATAGATGTCAATCTAACCACAGGCTATTTTATGTAGAGTCTTCTGTAGTGGTTGTGTGTCCTCCCTCCCACATTAGAATTATGAGCCAAATATGTTTGCTGTCTCTATTCATCTTGTTCTGTGGCCTCTCTCTGCATGTGCTATTCTCAATCACAATACCTATTTCTCTCACTCCCTCTGGGTTATTGCACATCCCTCTCTTCCTCTTCAAAAATCTGACTCAAAATTCACCCTCCCCTGGAAGCCCTCCCGAATAACCCTACCCATTTGAGATCACTCTACTAATCAGTATTTTCTCAGAAGTTATACTGGTACTATACTGGTTCATTTATTCCTACTGTATGATTTTTCTGTAGGTGTTTCTGTCTTTTTCACATTTGCATGTTCTGTCTCCTTAATTAGGTTATGAATTCGCCCAAAGCAGAAGCTGTATCTTTTATTATTTATTCCTCCAAAATACCATATGTAATGTTTTACACCCAATAAATGATGTGGACCGATGGAGGCACATTACCTGGGAAGGGACATTTTTTGGTGGTTCAATTCTAATCGATGGATCCCATTCACCTGGGGGGAGCACAGTCACTTGGTCCAGGAACTCATCAATACCAGCTAAAAGGTCATCACGCTCTTTTGCCTTATAGGCCACATCATGAAAAATCTATGGAGAAGAGATGACTCTTAGGAAGACTGCAGGAAATCTTCCTGAAGGAAAATAATTATCAACGGACGTCAGGAAGACTACAGCTTCTTGATTTTAATCTTAGTAATAAAACCCTGAAATGCAGATAACTCAGAGAGAGCAGTAAGAGTATGTAGGATGGAGGAGAACCCAAACGAATCATAATTTTTTATGGTGAAAATGGACTGGGTCCAAGGGAACTTTATTAATGGTCTTTAAGTGGATGAAAGGCTATACAACTGTTCTCTATCTCTACTGGGGACCAAACAAAAGGATTTAAATGAGACATAAGGAAAAACTTCCTGAATATAATGGTAGGATTGCACTTCAGAATGACTTGAAAAATGAAGTTCAAGGTCTATCTTTGATATCTATATGTTGGGTTTTTTAAAAAGAGTTGATAAAGCAGAACCCCAACACATTTGTGCCATCTTTTTCAAGAGCTGTGTGCTAGGAGGCACTATTTCAGCAGCCAGGCAGCTTCAGCAAACCCATGTCATCATATTGCCACTTTGAGGCAAATGTCATGTTGTTTCTCACAGTTACATCCTTACATTCAAAAGCTGCTTCACTTTGTATGTGGATACAAGGTCTTCTATTCTGCTCATTCACACTCATACTGCTCTCTCCTCCACCATGCCCCAAATTTAGAGCCTGCTAAACTTATGCAAAGTCCAACATCTGTGTGAATTCTGCCTAGCCATGCCTCGGTGGGAAGAGTTCACACATTCGAAGCATGAGTGCTAGGAGGGAAGGAGGAATATCTACCAAGTTGTTGGCTTTTATTAGCATATGGACAAGTGTAGTTTTAGACAAAAAAAAAAGTGGTTGGGAAAGGGGTGGAGAGGAAAGGGATAATGCATCTCCCCGCTCCAGGTAGATCTGCAATTGACAACCACAGAGAATGTTATGTAATCACACTTTCTGGGAGGGACAAACAACCCCAACCTGTCTTCTTTATCTAGGTACCCCACATAACACAGCAATCATCCTAGGAAGACTTCTCCCTATTTATGTTGATTTCTTTCCCATGGAGAGGGAGTGAGGGGAGGAGGCAGAAATAAGAGAGGGAAGAGAAAGAGAGCATGCTATCAAAGTGAAGAAAAGATACATTAGAAACACATTAGAAACCATCTCAAGTTTCTTCATACCTCATCTGTCATGATGGTGGCCATGGATCTGCCAATCTCATGATACTGTTGGCCTTTTCCTACTGGTCCTAGCAAGATAAACAAGAACCTGATAACAGAGAGAGAAAAAGGTTGTTACCAAGCACCAAGGTACAAGATTTTATTGCTCTCCAATGAACCTAAAAAGACAAACATTATTACCAAACTTTAAGTATGCGCCTTCAGCAGACACACTGCTAATGTGTCAATATCAGCTACTTTAACCTCTATCTCCCATCTGGATATTTCAATACTCATTAAAACCATTACTTTTGTTGACATTTAATAATGTGGCTATAATTATGTGGCCTTTCCATGGAGACAAAAATCTTTGCCTTGGAAAAGAGATTTCTTTCCAAAAGGTCACTTTTTACATGCAGTACAGATGTAATCCCATCTGAATCCCATTCATTGCTCTTATGAGACAAATAGGGGGAAGAGGCTAAAACTACAAAACTCCATAGAATGATATAAACACAGCTCTGGATATTTGAATACACTTTATAACAAACTGAATCCTAAGCCGTGAACATAATTTACCGTCTCAAAGTAATTCATCACCTCTTTACTAGGCTGGTACTCAGAAAGCAGGAAGTCTATTCCCAAGACTGTGCCTGAAACAGTTTCAGCATAGTAGAACCTAGTTAATTGTTTATTTCTGTGCTACAAAGAGATTTAGACTTCATCAGCACAGTGCTTAATCAAGTAGTTTTCTCAGGCCTCTAGTAAACTCTCTGAGGCACTTTAGGCCCATTCTCAAGATTCCCTGGTCCTAAGTCTTGGTATTAAGTTGGTTCTTTTACCAGGGCTCAAGGACACTAGACTTTTTAATGTAATTCACTGTATATATTTCTGTCTCTACCTTGTGGGGATCGGCACTTCTGTGAGGCCTGAGAGGAGGACAGCAGGTGACAGCCTTACAAAGGCCACAATCGGATGGTCCAGGATATCCACCTCTCCAACCAAGACATTTGAGGCTTCTGCCCCAATGGGTATTTTCTTCATAAAATGAAGGTCCACCTAGAAATCCAAAATAAGTCGAAATAATAATGTAGCACCCTATCAGATCTACTCCGTCAATTCAGCACACAGGTTTACAGATTTGGGGGGGGGTAGGGGTACATGGGTAGTAACTACTCCCTTAGGCTCTAAAGTACCTGGCAGGTTTGCACTTAAAAATTCCCAGGGCCACAAAGGTGTGCTTAGTCAGCCAGCAGATACAATTAACTCAAAGCATTTACTAAGATGCCATAGTAAAAAGAGTGGCCATACAATATTTTCCCCATAAACCTAGGACATACTTCACCTCAAATACACACATCATCCATCACAGGGAGGCACATACACGGCCAAGGCAGCTCACACCTCCAGACCTGTAAGACCTCAGTGTCTTAGCTCTTCTCCTAACGCTGCTGCCTGCTGGGCAGAGTGTCTGCTCTGGGTGAGTCATTCACCTAGGCTCCCTGGGTCTGCCCCTCTCCCCAGCTTGACTCTCAACTGCCAAGATCAGCTCTTTTTTGAATCCAATAAGTCCAATTCAATAAACATTTATTAAATGCCTACTACATGCCAGGCACTGTGCTAAGTTGTGGGATACAATTAATTAAAAAAGGACAATCCCTCTCTTCGAGGAGCAGGAGAGACAGTACACATGAAGAGTCAGGAATGTGGGAGGGAGTCTCTTGTTTCATGGGTTGGAGTGAGGAACAGCAACAGATGCAAAGTGGAGTGAGCGGAGGCCAGTCCAGTTTTGCCCTCTACAAAGGGAGGCATCAGGAGGAGTTTAGAATGGCACCCTCCAGCCCTCCATGGTGGTGTCAGTTGAGGCTTGAGTTGGCAGCATGGTGAAGAGATTAGAAGTGATGAGCTCAACCTAGAGGAGATATCTCATTCCATGGAGCTGAAATCAGGCACAGCAAAAGCCAGAGAGGAGTGACACTTTTTTGAATACATAATCAGCTTTCCTGTCAGCTGTCAGAGGTCACACTCCATGAAATTGCTTCCTGCCCTCAAAGCTGCCTCAGTGTCTGGTCTGTGTTTCTCTTTGAAGTGTGTGCATCTCTGTTCCTTCTCTTTGACACTCTGAACTTCTCCCCACTGGACTTGCTATTTCCTACTGGTTGAGGAGCTCAACTGCAAGATGCTATGGCCAATGGAGGGGGGAGGTGAAGTATGAACCCTGACCTCTGGTCGTACTCTACAAAGCTGTGTCCTGAAGCAAATGACTTGAACTCTCTAACCATCCATCTCTCCATGGCTTGGCAACCTTGGCTTTTTAAAAGGCAATTTTTCTGTAGTTATTTTATTTTTTTTAATTTAGTTAATTTATTTTGAATTATCAACAATCACTTCCATAAGCTTTTGTGTTTTAAATTTTTCTACCCCTCCCTCCCCACCTCCCTCCCCAAGACAGCGAGCAATCTGATACAGGCTATACATATACATTCCTATTAAACATATTTTCACATTAGTGATGTTGTAAGTAAGAATTAGAACCAATAGAAGGAACCTCCAGAAAGAGGAAACAAAACACAACAGAAGAAAAAAAATAGCAAATAGTATGCTTCGATCTGCATTCAAACTCCATAGTTCTTTCTTTGGATGTGGATAGCATTTTCCATCATGAGTCCTTTGGAGATGTCTTAGATCCTTCTATTGCTGAGAAGGGTTAAGTCTATCAACATTAGTCATCGCACAATGTGGCTGTTACTGTGTACAGTGTTCTCCTGGTTCTGTTTACTTCACTCAGCATCAGTCCATACAAGTCTTTCCAGGTTTTTCTGACGTCTGCCTGTTCATCATTTCTTATAGCACAATAGTATTCCATCACATTCATATACCACAACTTGTTCAGCCATTCCCCAATTGATGGGCGTCCCCTCAATTTCCAATTCTTTGCTACCACAAAAAGAGCTGCTATAAATATTTTTGTGCGTGTGGGTCCCTTTTCTATTTTTATGATCTCTTTGGTATACAGCCCTAGAAGTGGTATTGTTGGGTCAAAGGGTATGCACATTTTTATAGCCCTTTGGGCATAGTTCCAAATTGTTCTCCAAAATGGCTGGATCATTTCACAACTCCACCAGCAATGCATTAGTGTTCCAATTTTCCCACATCTTCTCCAACATTTATCATTTTCCTGTTTTGTCAAGACATGACCAATTTTCACCCAACCAGTGATCAGCTGTCCTTCCAAGTCAATCAGAGAATGTCTTCATACTTAGTAAAAAAGGATGATGGGTGTAGACAAATCTTAACACTTCATCTTTGCAGCAATACCTGCCCACCTCTGTTATCTGCTTAAAGCAATTCAATCAACCATCAAATCCCCACTCTACCACCAAAACAATAATAAAAGTAATAGTAGCTCGAATTTTTATTTAAGGTTTGTAAAGCCCTTCACAGGGCAGCTAGGTGGCACAATGGATAGACCTGGAGTCAGAAAGACTCATCTTCCTGAGTTCAAATCTGGCCTCACACACTTGCTAGCTGTGTGACCTTGGGCAAGTCACTTAACCCTCTCTACCCCAGTTTCCTCATCTGTAAAATAAGCTGAAGAAGAAAAAGGTAAAGCACTCTAGTATCCTAAATGGGGTCACAAAGAGTTGAACACAACTGAAATGAATGATCAACAGCAAAAGCTCTTTATATGCATTATCTCATTAGATTCCCAGAACAAGATGTGTTAGAGATGCTGTTATTATTTCTGTTTTATAGATGAGGAATCTAATGTTCACAGAGTTTAACTAACATACTCAGAATCACACAGCTAGTTGCTAAGAAATGTCCTTTAAGGCTTCTGGCATGGGCCATGAGTAAGGTACTTTTCTAGGTGCTAGAAGGAAATAACAAAGGTGAATATGCTAAGTGCCATAAGAGCAACACAAACAAAATGCGATAAGGATTCAAAGAAGGGAGAGACCATATTTGATTAAAGGGATTAGGAAAGGTTGATAATTAATTTTTTTAAATAATTTAGAGATTAGGACTTCAAAAGTATGGAGTAGAGGCACCTAATTGGTATTTCAAGTTAAAAAAAAAGACCTGGAATTTGTAAAAAGTTTTTGCACAAAGCCAATGCAACCAAGATTAGAAGGAAAGCAGAAAGCTGGGAAACAATTTTTACTGCCAGTGTTTCTGATAAAGGCCTCATTTCTAAAACATATAGAGAACTGAGTTAAATTTATAAGAATACAAGTCATTCCCCATTTGATAAATGGTCAAAGGATATGAACAGTAAGTTTTCAGATGAAGAAATCAAAGCTATCTATATGAAAAATGCTCTAAATCATTATTGATTAAGTAGTGTGCTCTAAGGTACCACATCACACCTATCAGATTGGCCAATATGACAGAAAAGGAACATGATGGGTGTTGGAGAAGATATAGAAAAATTGGAACACTAATGCATTGTTGGTGGCATTATGAACTGATCCAACGATTCTGGAGAGCAATTTGGAACTATGCCCAAACAGTTGTAAAATTGTGTAAACCCTTTGATCTAGCAATACCACTACTAGGTCTGTATCCCAAAGAGATCATAAAAAAGGGAAAAGGACCCACATGTACAAAAAAAAATTTATAATGGTTCTTTTTGTGGTAGCAAAGAATTGGAAATAGAGCGGATACACATCAATTGGGGAATGGCTGAATAAGTTGTGGTACATGAAGTACATCAAGAAGCCAGGGCAGTGGAACACTATGGTGCTATAAGAAATGATGAACAGGTAGATTTCAGAAAAATCTGGAAGACTTACATGAACTGATGCTGAGTGAAGTGAGCAGAACCAGGAGAACATTGTGCACAATAACAGCGATAATGTGTGATGATCAACTTTGATAGACTTGGCTCTTCTCAGCAAGACAATTTTAAAAGCCTTATGATATATCCACATCCAAAGAAAGAACTATGGAGTCTGAATGCAGATCAAAGCATAGTATTTTCATCCTTTTTTGTTGTTTTTGTTTTTCTTTCTCTTGGTTTTTCCCTTTTGTTCTGATTCTTGTTTCACAACATGACTAATGTGGAAATATGTTTAATATGATTGTACATATATAACCTATATCAGATTGCTTGCCTTCTTGGGGAGGGGTAAGGGGAGAGAGGGAGGGAGAAAAAAGTTTGGAACTCAGAATCTTATAAAAGTGAATGTTGAAAACTATCTTTATATGTAATTGGAAAAAATAAAATACTATTAACAAAAAACTGGAATTTGGCAAACCACTGATTGAGACATTACTGGGTGAAGAATGGTTTCAGTTTGGGTCAAATCACTAAAGCCTGGCCTGAGAAGTAGCAGGTAAGTTCTCTTCTTACTTCTTGGCAGGACAAGGCACCCAGCTCTGACAGTGGATTGTTACCCTAGGGCTAAATGTGAAACTTGGAGCTGTTAGGCTCTTGAACCATTCTTATCAGGAAATTATTGAAGGGGTGATAGTGAGGAAGGACACACCGAGGGGTAAATAATATACTTACGTACTAGGTGGTACAGCAGATGTAGCATTGGGCCTAGAGTCAAGAAGACCTGGGTTCAAATTCAACCTTGGACCCTTTCTAGCTGAGCCTGGGAAAATTATTTATTTAATTTGCCCTCTCCCTCTGCCTTAATCTCCACATCTGTAAAACAGGGATAGTAATAGCACCTACCTACCAGAATGATTGTAAAGACAAAATAAAATAATATTTGTAAAATACTTTGCAAACCTTAAAGTGTTGCTAAACAGGGTTTTGCTGGTAAAATTTTAAAACCTGACTCTCTTTTAGAAAAAATTTATCCACAGTATACTTTTAAGTTTAGTTTGCATTATTAACAGTTTCTGCAACACTTTCTCAAGTCCAGACAATCAACAAAATCATCAGTCAAACCCTGATTTGTAGCATTAACTGATTTCCATGGTGTAAACACTCACCCTGAAACTTTAACAATCAGCTCTCCCAAGTCATGCCCCAGTCAATATCTAAATGCTAGCTATTATTATTTTTACTGATGATACGGGAGACAAGAAAGAGAAAATTTCTAGGGGTTCCTTAACCTAAATAAATAACATGATAAGGAGATACACAGGGCACTTTTTAAAAAATGGTAGTGTGTCTATTAGAAAAACATTAAAAGTTACTTGAAAATAATTTCAAGAAGATGGCGTGGAAACATTTTAAAAATAAATCCTTTAGCTCACATATCCTAAATTGTATCTGTTAAAAATGTCTGGCTGCACAAGGTACCGGTGGAGGCCAACCAAGCATGTCATCAAGAAGCCAGGTCAGGGTTCTTTCCACCATACCACAGACATGCATTTTGGTTTAAAAAAATCAATCACTTAAGTATAGGAGACTTGACTTAATAGCATTTCATCCGGGAAGTCTAAAAGTTTTAGTTGACCACGAGCTCAAAATAAGCTAGCTGCTAAAAAAAAATTTTAAAAAATGGTCAAAAAGCTAAAACAATCAGCATTAACAGGCCCATAAAGTCCAAGCCAAGGGAGAGAAGAGAGGAAGAGAATAAGCATTTATTAAGCACCTACTATGTGTCAGGCACCGTGCTAAGTGCTTCACAAAGATTATTTCATTTGATTCAAACAACAATCTAGGGAGGTGATCACCTTACCTCCTGCATGGGAGAAACCTGGAGCTTTGAGTACAGTTCTGGACAACACACTTTCAAAGAGACTGACAGAATAAGGAAGATCCAGAGGAGAGATACTACAATGGGGAGAGGACTAGAAATCATGTTATATGAGGAAAATGTGAGGGAGTTTAGAGTCAGCTTGGAGAAAACTTAAAAGCCACACAGTATCCCTCTTCCCAAATCTGGAGGCTGACCAAGTGGAAGTGAGAGCAGATTGATTATTCTGTGTAGCTCTAGAGGACAGAATGACAACCAAAGGGTAGAGGTGACCAAGAAGCAGATTTGGGGTCAAGTGAAAAACAATTACAGCTGTCCTCACAAAGCTTTTTGTCAGTGGAAATATCCCAGCTGAATTTGTATGTAATCCATTATTTACTGCTGAAATGGGAAACAAGAAAGGGGGAAATTCTTGGGAGCTCCTTAGCCTAAATAAATAACAGATTAAAGAGGGAAGGAGCACATGTCTGTCAGTGATTGTAACAAAAAAATCCTGCACCAGGAAGGAGGTTGGACTAGGTGACATCTCAGGTTCCTTCCTTCTCCAAGATTCTGTGATTTAATTCCCTGTGAAGGCTGGTGGTTGTTTTTATTTTATTTAGTTACCATAGTTGCTGTAATCCCCAAGTCTGCATTGTCTAATGGAGCTACATATGAACATGAGCCCCCCAAACTTCTAGTCTTTACACATGGTTCTAGGTTGCAGAATATCAGGGTTAGACTGAACAGTGATTAATAACCATGGGAGTTAAATGGGGAAGCTATTAAACTTGTACCTATTTTTTTTTTTTACTCTAATCTTGATGATCTCCTTTAAACTGTTTGCTAATGGTCATAACTGGCCATTTGTCATAATTATATTTTTTAATTTTATATTTTTAAAATTTAAATTTAAATTTTTGATAAGGAGTTAGGTCTAGTTGATGTTTGTGCTCTTAAGGAAAAGTATAATTCTATCACATGCCTTATCTTTTTTTCTCAGAATACTATAGAAAGCCTGACAATAACAAAAATAACTCCATCAAAGTCAAATCCATCATCCATATTGTGGGGAAGAGGCTTGACCATAACTTCAAGTAAAGAAATACCAGCCAGAATGATGTACAGTGAGGACTTTAAGTGCCCTGAGTTGCCATGGCAACCGTGAACATCTGGTGGGAGCCCTGAAACACTGGCCAATCGGGCTCTGGTGATACCCTGGGTCAGCATCCTAACAAGTGTGATGACACTTTTCTTAGGAATCTAAGAAACAGCAAGTTGCAGGCTGCAGGGTGGCCCCACTCAAAAGTTCTATAATACCAGGCTTGACTTGGAAGTCAGAGAAGGGAGTGCTACTCCTTCATGTTCTTCTACCTGGGAGGTAAGTATCACAAAATATTACTACCTCATCTTATTAATGAGGAAACAGCCTTCAGAGAAGTGACTTGTTTGTGCTTGCACAACTAATAAGTATAAGAGGTAGGATTTGAACCCTTGTCTCCCCTAACTCCAAGGCCAGTACTCTTTCTTATCACACTGTCTTCAAAACCCAACTAGGTTTTCTCCTCTTGGCCACAACTCAAAGCATCACTGTTCTACTGGTGGCAGCTAACTAAAATGCAATCACAGGCCCTAGAAATTAATGAATGAATGTATGTATTAAGTACCTACTATATAGAGAGCACAGGTGCTAAGTGCTAGTAATACAAACAGAAAAGTGAAACAGTGCTAATTTGAAGGACCTCACATTCTAACAAGGGAGGCAACCCACATGTGAGGCTGCAGCTGAAAGTCAGGTGGGAAAACCCCACAGTCTTTAGGTAATAGTGGCAAAGCATATGGCCATGCCTCTTCTTTAACATCATCTCCACTGATACAAATCTATCAATCTCTGATGTTGAAACACTTGATAGTGCCAAGGACTCTGGTGGCAAGAACTTTCCTTCCTGGGTCTTCAGTAGATGAGACTGTAGCACCTACAGGAGCTTCTCCCCAGGGAAGAGGTGCTTCCCAGGATGATGGCTATGGGCACTGGGCTGGAAGTATTACTGTTTCCAAGGCTCTTGGGTCCTAGGCTGTCTCCATCAGGGTTTGAAGGGACATGGTAGCCAAGGTGGTGGTGCTGGTTTGACTTGCCTGGCACAAGCTGCCTTCTGTCTCTCCCTTTGGGTGCCCTGCTGCTTCAGCTACACTGGCTTGCCTGCCCTAAGTACAGCAGTTGGTTGGCATTTGGTGAGGATGGCTGGCCCCTTCTACACAGAAGTTGTTTCCCTGGAAGATGGCCATGAGAACTGGGTTAGAAGCATAATCAGTAGTGTGGAAGGTGGAAGGGGGGTTGCTGCTACTCCCAGGGCTCCTGCGCCTATCTGCCTGTTGGTCTGCAGTCAGCAGATGCTACTGGGGTAGGGGGAGGCAGATGGACCCCTTCTCCATAATAATTACTCCCCTAAATTTTGACTGTGGTGCCTAGTGGTTTGGAAAGAGAAGTTTGAAAAAAAGGCAGGCTTTTGGACCTGAGGTTCATGAACTTGGAATTTTTAGTACTTGGATAACTGTATTTCAAAATAATTGTTTTTCTTTGCAATCCTAGATATTTTATTTTATGTATATCAAAACATAGTTCTGAGAAGGGGTCCAGGAGCTTCCCTAGCCAGCCAAAGATGTCCAGAACACAAAAGAAATAAAGCAGCCCTGCTCTAAAGTGATGCCAAATGAAGTGGGTCCCAAGAAGAACATTCTATCACCAGGTAGTTTTAACAGAATTAACAAAGTGAAGGTTTTGTCAGAGCACTCAATGGGTGGAAGGCTATCAGAACAATTCAGATGGATCAGGAGTCCTGTGCAAATATGGGTGTCAAATTTCAGTGTCAGAAATTCACTTCCCAACAAAGTCAAAAAGTGAGCACAGTAATTTGTAAATCTATAATTCCAAGTAATTAACTCAACTTCATGGAGATATTTTTTAAAATCCTTCAGAGACAGCAGGTTGTAGCGAAAAGAGAGCAAGATGGGAAGTCAGGAGACCCTGGGGACTCCAGGGCAAGCCAATGAACTCTCTGAGTCTCAGTTTCCTTATTTGTAAAATGGAATCATAGACTCACAGATTTAGAGTTAGAAGGGACCTTAAAGATCATCTAGGGGGCAGCTAGGTGGCGCAGTGGATAGAGCACCGGCCCTGAAGTCAGGAGGACCTGAGTTCAAATCCAGCCTCAGATCAAACACTTGACACTTACTAGCTGTGTGACCGTGGGCAAGTCACTTAACCCCAACTGCCTAAGTAAAAAAAAAAAAAAAAGATCATCTAGTCCACTCCTCTAATTTTACAGATGACAAAACTGAGGCTCAGAGAATTTAAGTGACTTGCCCATTACTACATAGCAAAGAAGTGGCAGGATTTGAACCCAGGCCATCCAGAGAAATCTAGCACTATTCACTATGCCATGATGGCCCCTACAGTGCAAAAATCCTTATACTATTTATACACATGGTTCTGGTATATAAATGAGGAAAGTAGGACAAGTACTTTAGAAACCTTTTGAAGCACTTCACAAATGTAAATTGTTATTACTCCCAGTCTCTCACATTTTTACCAACCTACCCAATTTTCTTTTTCCTTTGCCCATATTTTCCAGTCATGCACTGATGAAATGTAAGCAACAAGGCTTGAACTAAATCAGAATGTTTCCTAATCACAAATACATTTGAAGCTCAGACTAATTCCTTATAAACCTGTGGATTGTACCAATTTATACAATTAAATTGGTAATTTGACTACAACCCAGAGTTATGGGGAGAAACTTGGGCCTCCTTTTCTGAAAAAAAGCAGGTTTTATAGAGATACACCCCACAGTTAAAATATTCCTCAATTCCAGAAAAATAGAAATCCCTAAAGATAATGCCTCTTGGACCAATAGACCAATATTATTCTAATTTCACGGTTTTTTTTCCACTCACCTTACTTAAATCAACAGGACTATGTTCACAATTTACTCCATTTTTTACTTCAAGATTTGCAGTAGGAACTGACTGAGGAGACACTGTTTGACCTGTGAGAGGAAAAAAAGAATTCTCTGACTCTTCCCTTTACCACCTTTGCCCCCTCAATCCCCATCAGAAGAATATGCAGATTTCCTGCCAAGACTGCACTAGCAAAGGGTTCTTAGGGTCTGTGATGTCTGGACGCCCGCAAGCCTGGGTTTTTGTCCTCTTCCCAGTTTCAGGCTAATCAGGACTTTCCATCGCTGGCCTCTCACCTTGGCAGAGACACTTCTAGCCCCTTCCTTTGCCTTCATGTAAAATAAAGACTTCCCTCAACCTCTTACTCCAACAGGTCCAAAACAGCATCTGGACATAGGCTATACCTACAAAGTCTAGCTTAGGTATTTACTAGCTGTGTGAACATAGGCAAGTTATTTAACCTCTCTTAGCATCAAAATCTTTATCTGTAAAATGGGGATTATAACAGTCCCTTTTTGCCCTTTTTTGGCCTCCATTTCACTTAGCACAGGGTTGTTATGAGGATTCAATGAAGTAACTTAAGTAAAGCATTTTGACACCCTTAAAGTACTATTAATAAATAGCAGGAGGTGGAGAGGGAACTACCCAACTGCTTCATGATTTAGGCAGTGGGGTGGGGGAAAAGGAAGGGAATCAGATGTGGAGAAATCAAGAATGAAAACAAATTTCCATCCCTGCTCCCAAACTGCAGGGAGTCTATCAATCAGTATGTATTACAAGTGCCTACTATGTGCCAGGAACTGTGCTAGGCCAATTTATCCTTGCCAGCCCCAGAAGGCCTATCCAGTACAAAGGAAAATGTAGTCCCAATTGATCCAACCTAACCCTAAGTCATCCCTAATTTGGAAGCTAACCTTAGCAGGCAAGATCAGTTGTGAGTATACTCTCATCTTAATACCCCAGAGTACATACAGCAACCCAACCAAACTCAGAGGTCTAAGGCTACCTCCCAGCTAAGCCAGTACCAGCCTAGACCCAAAAAATCTTTGGGTAGGGTAAGTGAAAAAGTTCTTTTTCTAGTCATTCATTCATCAGTCATTGAAAAGTTATCATTCTATTGTGCATAACAGTTTACTAAATACTATCCACATTATGACAAATTTATGGTTGCTGACTCCTAGGAGTTTACCATCCAACAACAGATTCCCTGATGTCTCATCGACATGAATAAAAGACAAACAGGTTCAACTCTCCAAATCTTACCATTTTTGTCCAAAGAATTTGGGTCTGATTGCTTTTTGCCAACCTCAGCAAAGGAGCGCACGATGGGAATGAGATTATTTCTCTTCTTCTCATTCTGATGATGATGCTTCTTCAGAAGAGCTTCCCGCACTTTGACTCGCATGGTCTCATTCAGGTCACTGGACAATTCCTGCTGGTCCAGGATCAGGTCTGAAAAGCAACAGCTACCTGTCCAATAGAGCTCAAACAGAGTCAACCCGTTCAAAGGATATAAGAGGGAGTTCCAGGGGAGGTTACTGGAAATGGAGCTATGGTATCAAGCCATTAGATAGTAGGAGCAGCTATTGGTGAACGATATGAATAGGGTAAACCAGCCTCCTTCTCCTGCACAAGCTTTTCATTTGTGGGATAGATAGCAATAAGGAAAAAAATACCATCAAATTCCAAACCAGTCTCTGGTGGTGGTGGCCCCTGATGAACTGGGGATTCCATCTTAGCAGAAGAGGGAGGGAGGTTTTAAGAAAGGGTGAGTTTAGCTAGAAAAGAGTATGGAATCCAGAAAAATGAGTCAAATAGCTAACTGATCATTTATTTCTATGAAGGGGGGAACAGACATAGGCTGAGGAGAGAAAATACAAATAATTATTAACAGCTCTGATAAAAATGAGTTAATGTAGCATGGTATGACAATGTAGCATGAAAACCAGACTGCAGTCTGTGAGACTACGGTTTTAGCTCCTAGCTCTGCCACTAATGAGCCTTGTGAACCTGAGCAGAGCACCTCACATCCTGGGAGCTCAGTTCCTTTAACTATAAAATAAGCAAGTTGGAGTAGATTCCTTTCGGCTCTAACTTTCCGAGACTCGCGGGCTCTCAGTCGCTGAAACACAGAATTTGAGAGTTAGAAGAGACCTCAGCAGCCATCTAGGCCAACTCATAAACAAAAGAAATCCCTTTTATGATATACCAAACAAGTGGTCATCTAGTCTCTGCTTGAAGACCTACGAGGAGGTTATCAGTACTCACTACCTCTCAAGGCAGCCCAGTTCCACTTTTGGAAAGTTGTACTTATTAAGGAGCTTTTGTGACATTCTAGGCTCTGCTGCTCCTGGTTCTGCAATTTGGGTCCAAACAATACAAATCGAATCCCTCCTCCATACGATAGCCCTTCGGATACT
Source organism: Vombatus ursinus (assembly GCF_900497805.2). Lineage (NCBI taxonomy): Eukaryota > Metazoa > Chordata > Mammalia > Diprotodontia > Vombatidae > Vombatus > Vombatus ursinus. The sequence continues at coordinate 9,298,328 of NW_020954719.1, read as the reverse complement.
TGAGCATGGCTGTCATACTTCCCGAGTCTTCTCTTCAAGCTAAATAGCCCCGCATTCTACAGACTCAAGGCCAGGGGTCAGCAACCTGCGGCCTTCAGGCCACATGTGGCCTTCTAGGTCCTAGGCCTTTTGACTGAATCCAAATTTTACAGAAGATTTGTTCAGCAAAATTTGGATTCAGTCAAAAAGCCACACTTAAGGACCTAGAAGGCCACATGTGGTCTGAAGACCACAGGTTCCCCACCCCCTGGTCTATAGTCTCAAGGCCCTTCACATCCCAGGTTACCCTTCTCCAGATTCTTGTCAGCTTATAGCTGTCCTTCATAAACCATGGTGCCTAGCACTGATCACAAGACTCTAGAAGAGCTCTGATCAGGGCAGAATACAGTGGGATGATTATCTATCTATTCCTGAAATCTGTGCTCTTCTTATTTAGCCCAAGATCCCATTAGCTTTTTTGATTGATAAGTCATCATATTGAGTTAGCAAAAAGGGAGGTTTGGGAATTCTCTGCAGATTGAAATTCCTTAAGCATTTTCTATTCCCTATTGATATGTATGTATAAGGATATTGGTAAGGAATGTACAATGTACTCTAGGTGTACAGTGACTGACCCTGCTACTTTGCTTGGTAAATTCCTTTATGGAAATAAATAGCCTACTTAATAGAGTGTTAATTCTTAACATACAATAAATGGACAATTTACTGTCAAAAACCTGAAGAATTTCCTTACCTTAAAAAGACCACAGAAAAAGAAGATACCATGATTCCAGAGGAACCATGATGAAGCATGCTACCACTTCCTTATACAGAACTGATGGACTCAAGGTCCATTGGAGATAGCCAATGTCAGAATCCATTTTACTTAACCATGCATATTTTGCACACTCACCTTAGCCAATTACCAACAGGTGTCAGGTGTTTTCATCACTGAACGTGTCTAAGGTGGCAATGTGGCTCTAGCCCTCCCTGGCTTTTTCCTCTGCCACTCAAACACTTTACCCATCCCCAAATTCCACCCCCATGGCGGGCCAGGGCCAGAAGCAGTAAATGGGTGAGCTTATTAAAAAACTGCAAGGCAGTCACACAGGCCAATACAAAGTCAATGGATAGGAAGCCAAGACTGGGTTCTAGTCCTGGTTTGCTCTGGAATCCCCTTACCGGAAATTTCTTCGATGCTGTTTGCTCTCATGTCCAGGAGGACTGTTCCATTAATGAGGCAGCTCCTCAGCTCAAACAGACTATGTAATGAAAGAGTGGCCACGTAAGGCTTGCTCCAGCGTTCTCCCCCATCTTCTACATCTTCCTCAAATTTCAACCACCTAAAAGTGTTATTTGATAAGCATCAAAACTAGGTGAGTAAGTTTCAAGGGGAAGTTGTACAAACAATTTGTAAAAAATACAGAGAGGATCTAGATGACTGCACTGTGCACACTGAGTTCTAATTCACATCCTTTTGAGTACTTTTAGAAGTGCCATAAATCCATGTTGCTGTTTTTCACTCAAAGTGTTACATGTGACTTTAATAAGTGCATGAAATAGTCTGAAGAATGAAAGTCATTATGTTTCCCCTTGACTCTAAGACTACTGGCCTTGCCCAGTTCTTCCAACAGAAAATGCATCTTGGAGTCAAAGGATATTGGAAGTAGCACAGGAGAAATGTACCAAGTATAGCCACAGCTGAATTGCTATAAATATAGCTACTCTGAAGCTCACAAAAGCTGGGTCGTGTTGGCTTCTGACATTTACCACATAAGAGTGTTACAGACTCCTAACATTGCCCAATACCCTGGTTAATTTGAGGGCAACTTGGAGGGTTGGGAGAATAGGGCAAAGGAAGAAAAACGTCTCATAGGGGCATGTAGCCATCCAAGGAAGTCTAGTATTGGGTTGGCTTAGCAATACAGAGAGATTAAGTTTTCTGTGCTCTCCCAGGAATTTGGTGTTGTGGATAAACTGCCAGGCTTTTCTTCATGAATTCAAATCTGGTCTCAGACACTTCCTAGTTATGCAACCCTGGGCAAGTCACTTAACCCTGTTTGCCTCAGTTTCCTCGTCTGTAAAATGAGCTGGAAAAGGAAACAGCAAACCACTCTAGTATCTTTGCCAAGAAAACCCCAAATGGGGTCATGAGAGTCGGACACGACTGAAACAACTGAACAACCCAGGAATTTAGGTTTGGCCTGGGACTTACAGGATTCTACTGAATGGAAAACCAAAATGGCCCCTAAAGAAATATTACTTGTCTGGGACTTAATTGGGTGTGTTGAGCTCCCAGACTGAGAACAAAAGCTCTTTAGGCCTGCACCAGACAAGACCTCTAACACTGTGATCATCAGGTTCTGGATCAGATGTTTAGAGGAGCTCAAAGTCTCAGCATCTACCTTACTTACTAACAGGTACACTAAGTCACCTGAAATATCCCTGACTGGGGGAGCAAGGGTAAAGTGAGGAATGGTCTCTGAAACGTCAGGAAATTGCATCAGATATATCTGTTCCTACAAAACAACATAAGAAGTCAGGCTGAAGATAAAATAAATATCCCCATCTTCATCATGGTTATTCTAAGGACTTTACCTGGCTGTCTCCTTCCACTCAGCATCCTCTCCTTCCTTTAAACAGATCTCATCCAGTTCTGTGAACAATTCATGAGGCACATGTTCTTCATCCTCCTCAGTGCCAAGAATGAATTGAACACGCTGGGAAGGTGTGTCTAGGAAATTATCAAAGAAGAAACATCTGGTCACAGCCTCCATCTAGAATGAAAGCAGCATCTACTTTCCTCGGCACCTCTCAACAGCATCTGGACTTTTAAAGATATATAAAAGACAATACTAAGTACAAAGATCAAAGAGGTTGCTTTTTTTGCCAGAAAAAAAATGTACTGGGACAGTTTCATAAATATGAAATTTCATTTGCCAAGTCCATGTCTAGATAGCACAAAGGAAATAAAAATTTGACAAATACCAGACTGATTGGGATCGATATGAATGGTCAATTTAATTCAATGCCCCTATCCTCTCCCCCTGCCAAAAATCAATTACTACCTCTTATGGTAATAAGTTTTTGAACCTGAGTTATCAAATTTTTAGGAGGAGAACATCTAGGGGGAGGCAGATTAGTAACGTGCCTCATTCTTGGAAGTAAGCTCTGAAAAACTATCCTCAAACAGACTACAAAATTCAGCCTACCTAGTCAAAGTATTAAGAGAAATCAAATATTCATTGTTTTAATGTTACCTAAACTTAAACTTGTAGGGATAGCATCTACTGAATCCACCTTGAATATATTTACCATGGGCAAGAGACCCTTGCCCTTCTTCTCCCTGACTGACAACCTTTCCCCGGCCTCGTCTCCGGTGCTTCTGGCCATGAGTTCTATGATGCCGATGGCTCTGCCGTCCCAAAGGCATCCGGACTCCAACATACAAAGTTCTATGCCCTGGGGAGGAAAAGAAGAGGAGAATGTCAAGTGGGGCCCTTAATTTAAAACGGGTCACCATTTTCATGGATGCAGCAATGTGTATCAAAGTTTTAGAACCTTCTTTAAACCCAGATATTTCTCTGGTCTTATAAAACCTCAAAAGTTTCTGGAACCAATGATGCAGAAAAATGTACATAAATTAATGAAATATTGAATCAACCTGCACGTTGAATGGGTCAATCTGACACAAATACTAATAGAATAGCCACTGATACAATTGTAAAAATAGGATAGCTTTGGAGCTGGAAGGGACCTTCTAGGCCATCTGTCCAATTCCACCATATGATAGATAAGGAGACTAAGGTCTAATGACTGCCTCAAAGTTATACAGGTAGTATCAGAGGAAGAATTTAAGCCCTGGATCAAAATCCATGTCTGCTGGACTGAATAATTTCAAAAGAGCACAATGCATTCATACTACCTATGTACACAGCAATGAGCCTTGAAAGTGGGCTCCACATATGCTGCAGTCAACCACCATCCTTTCCCCCTGCATGGCTAGATTCCCTGTCAGGTATTCAACCAATAATAGATATAGGAGACAAGTGAGGAAGAACTCATAGCCAAATTAGAAGGAGAATGAAACTTGAGGATTGATGGAGAGGTATTAAATGAAATGAACAGAAGGACAGGGAGTCCACCAAGTATATGTTTATTGAGCATCCCCAAGGTATATGACATTCTATTTAATAGTGGGTACAAAGTAAGAAGTAGATCTTATTCTAAAGGATTTTCTAGAATGAAAAAGGAAGACAGGCATAACAACATCAATAGAAATTATTTCAATATGTACAATTCACTGCAGCACTTACAAGAGGACTGGTGATCATTTTGTCTGCTTGTAATTCTACAAAATTATTTCAGTATGAGTTAATCTAGAACTTTCTGGAAAAGGTAGACCTTAAAGAAAAAAAATCACCAACTCTTTCTGGCTGCTTTTCCTGGCAACCAAAGGAAATATTCTCCCCGGTATCTGAGGTTCTTCAGCATTAGTACTCTTCCAAGGCTTCATCGGAGATGACTCTGGGCTCCTGAATGCAAAGTCAATAGGATGTAAGCTCTGCCAATGCTTACCAAACCAAATAATACAAAGTATTATTTGGTATATACAAGGTATATACAAAGCAAAGACTCTGGCCTGTGAAGAATGAGTGGTCATGGGCTACAGCGTCCTTCCCAAGGAACATATGTGAACCCTCCCTTGGAAACTTCTGAGGACTCCAAGGACATGAGGGACTCAAGCCCAAAAAGGACTTGGTGCTTTGAGATCATGAAGCCATCCCTTCATTGGCCAGTGAACAGGAATAACTGCTGATTCAGTGGGTCTGTCAAAGGTAGTGTTACAATTGTAAGAATAGGATAGCTTTGGAGCTCGAAGGGACCTTCTGGATCATCTGCCCAACTCTGTCATATGACAGATAAGGAGACTAAGGTCTAACGACTCCCTCAAAAGTAGTATCAGAGGAAGAATTTAAGCCCCGGGTCTTTGGGTACAGAGACAATCATCCTTACACTGAAAAGGCTCGAGTGTGGGCCATAAACTAAAGTCTAGCCTAGATATAAGTTCAGAAAGGTTCATCCACAGATTGGTCATAAGAGGATGAATTTTTCAGCCCCAGCAACTATTAAACACCATCCAATAAGTTATTGAAATGTTGTACTATGCGTCAGGACAAGAAGGTATTGATATCAATGACATTACAGATCCTTGAAGACTGGAAATATCTGAGGTGGAGTAATTAGAGAAGCATTATTGTGGCTCTTCTTTGGGGGCTGTGCTCTTACCACCTCATATTTAACAGAGGCTAACCCACTGAAGAACACCCTTACTAGTATGCTCTCTATTTATTTTCTTGCCTCATTTTTTCTTCCCTCTCTAAAGTCTCTATAAAGGCTGAAAAGATATGAGGGAGAGGGGCTAGGTGTGGAAAGGCACAGGGTTCAGTGGCAGTTTGGTCAGGTTTGGTGGCACTAAAGGGAAAGCCAATAAATCACTGAAGTTCCTGCAAGTGGCAGTTTATACCTCCAACCTTCATCTTGTATCAGAATGTTCTTGCACTGACATGTTTCAAGAACATTTGGAGGAGGAGATTTTTGGCCCTAATGCATTCATCTTGCAACTTGAGGGAAACAAAATTACTGAGTTAGAAGGAAGTATTTACTTTTAGGCACATATGAGTGGGTTTCTAGGCCATAAGTGTAAAGTTATGAACCAGATGAAAAATTGCTGTATTTGTTTTACAAACTGGACCCAGAACTGAACGACCTTGGCAGTAAAACTAGGTTAGATGATAATGATCTATGAGCCTACGCATCAGGAGGGCAAACTACTGGCTTTTTTTGGTCAGCCCTGAAGTTAAGAATGGTTTTTTCCATTTTTCAATACAATAAAAGTTTATTTTTAAATGTTAAAAACATTCTTAGCTTTCAGGCCGCCAGCTGGAGAGCCTGTGGTAGCCTGCCAGCCACCGCTTCACAATAATCGGTGGTATGAGTAATAATGGCTGAGTTACATGGTACTTGCAAAGTACTCCACCTACAATTAGCCCATCTGAACCTCACAACAGCCCTGCAAGGGACACTGCAGGGATTATTTCCATTTTACAGATGAAGAAAGTGAGGCTCAGAGAGGGTTAAATGACTTGGCCAAGGGCAAACAGATAATAAGTTTCAGAGACAAGATTTGAACTCAGCTTCTCTTGATCCACAGTGTAGCACTCTGTTACGTATACCATGCTGCCTCTCAGGTTTGATCCTTGAGTACTTTAATGGATTCAATATTACTGCTAGAAGGGATTTTTAGAGATTATCCACTCCAAACCCTCCATTTTCCAGATGAAGAAACTGAGTCAAGACATTGACTTGCTTAAGACCATATAGGTATTGATTAGCAGACCCAAGATTTGAAGCTAGATCCTTTAATTCCAAAGTCAAGGCATTTTCTACTACACCAGTTACTTTATCAAATATGTCCTACAGTAGGGAGTAGAATGTCTCTGGATCCAATTGGTCCCAGTAGAGATAAACAAGAATTGAAAGAATATCTTTTTAAAAAAGCAGGGCAATATCCTAATCCCTATAGAAACACAGAGATAAAAACCACATCCTTCCTTTTTCCTACATGCTAACAGAAGATCTTGTAAATGCAACTTCAGTCTCCATGGAGATGAGGGATGTTCAAGATGCTATTACAAAGTCCACCAGTTAGTGATGTTTTAGAACTGGGATTTCAGGGATAGCATTTACTGGAGCATCTCTAATCACCATGGTAATTCAGGGTTACATAAGCAAAGTGATGCTCTGATGCTTCCACCAACCAAGCCTATAATTCCTGCTATTGGGGAGACTAAGACTAATCACTTGAGCTCAGGAGTTTGGAACTACAGTCAACCTAAAGCTGACCAAGGGTCTACACCAATATGGAAAGGCCCCAGGAGCAGGGCACCATGAGGCTGCCTAATGAGGAGCAAACTGACCCAGAATAGAAACAGAGCAGCTCTAAGCTTCCATACTTATCAGTAGTGGGATTGGGTCAGTAAATGACCTCAGTACTTCCAGCATAGACGACCTAATCTCAAGAAAGAAGTGATTGGTTATTATAATAATTTTTATACAGTGTTTTTAGGTTTGCAAAAAAAAATTACATATATTTTCATTTTATTGCTAACAGTTAAATGGGGATTACTTCTTTTGCCAACTTCACAAACTATTATTTAAGTAAAATGAGAAAGAATGTTGGGCTAGCTCATCATGAAGGTTCTGTCTTTCTATCTTTTTTTTTGGAGGCAGTTGGAGTTAAGTGACTTGCCCAGGGTCACACAGCTAGTAAGTGTCCGAGAATGAATCTGAATTCAGATCCTCCTGACTCCAGGGCCAGCGCTCCATTGTGCCACCTAGCTATTCCACAAACGTTCTTTCCAAAGTTAAATTTCTTTGATCTTCTGATGACAAGTTCTAGGATTCTATCTAAGTTTTAGGGTACTACTCTGAGAAACCAGTGGTACAGAGGACTCTTGGGCAAAGAGTCCATGACCAGCTTCCTCACCCCTCTTACTACAGAAGGGTTCCACAGTTGCCCTACTCTTGTCTTTTTCACTAATCCAGTCCTCTCTTTCCAGGTCAGTCAATCCTAAACCATTCCAGACGTTACCTAATTTATGAAAGAAGCAACACAGTAAAAGTGCAATGCATCTGGAGGCTGCAGCAAAGTTTGAATCCTGGCTTTCACACTCTTCTAGGCTGTGTGACTCTGGTCAAGTCACTTAATGTCTCTGACCCTCAGTTTCCTCATCTGTAAAATACGGATACATACCACCTACCCATAGGATTGCTGTGAAGAAAGCATGTTATAAACTTTAAAACTATATCATATTGGGGAGGGGGGGGTTGGAGGGTTCCAGACCTGTGATTTCATCAGTAAACCTAGGAACTTCCAGTGTGGACATTTCTTCCTCTGCTGCTAATCTGCAACTTACAGTCTTGGAGACTTGCTAAATATTAGCTGTTACTATTGCAAAGACTTTGAGGGTGATCTACACCCTCCCTTGACAGACCCAAAGTCTGATGATGGAACAGGCTGAATCCCAAGACTGCAGGAACATAAACATCCTTATAAAGGTTTTACAGGAATGCTTCATATTTCTCACTACTCTCCCATTCACAGTGCGCAAACACCTGGTGTGGTCTCCTGCCCTCCTCTATTTGAGTTGGAAGGTCTCATGTATTATTCAAAATGATCAACTCTTCTCTTTGGGTAACCCCAAAGATATAACTTTATACATATATACATAATATACATATATATTATATTACATAAATATGTGTGTATGTGTATATATATCTCACATACATATTATATCATATATTATATATAATATAACTATGGTAGATATTTAATGATAAATCTGGAAACAAGTGAGGTGTAAAAGGGAAAGAGGTCACTTGGGTCCCTTTAGCACAGTAAGGAGACAACTGAAAACTTCCTTGATTTCTATCATTAGAGGGAGTCAACTTTTGTTCATCTACAAGAAGCATTAGATGCTGAAGAAATTCCCTCAGCCATCTATTTAACCAACATTTATTAAGAGTCTACTATGTGCCACTATAGTTATCACCTTTACAGAATGCACTTTTATGGTTCAACAAAGAAATAAGCAGAAATAAAAATAAGCTCTGCCCATGAGCTGAAAGCCTAAAAGGGAGCCTAAAAGGATGGGGCTAAACTATAGTCAACTGATGAACCTAAAAGATGTTGCATATACTTGGCCTCTTCTTTCTTTCCCTTTTTAATTGTTTTCTTAATGGACAATTTATCTACTTGAGAGACTCAGTCTCCCTGTGCATATTCTCTAAGAGGACATCTCATAGGCAGGAAATAATAAGTTATGAAGGTTTATCATGTGGGAAGGATGATGGAATGACCACTGAAAAAGAGGACAGCACCAATGCAAGTTTGGGACACCTAATGGAATTTTGGCTGTTGTTTATAAGTCTAAGGTAAAATATTAGTTCCCAGCTAGCAGCCTGTGGGCATTTTGCTGAGTCCTCATCTGTTCTCACTTACAGTCATTCTCCTTCTCTATGGACTCTTACATTCAGGCCTCACTATCGACCACCTTGCAGATACTCGTTCACCCTTACTTCCATGACTGCCCTATCCACTTTCAAAAACCGGGTATCTGTGCAAATATATTCACATCTATGTATTTGTGAAGGCCTACCTGTGAGAAAGAGTGAGAGTAACTGGGGGAGGGAGGTGTTTCTAAATATAATTTTAGTGGTTTGTGATTGAAGTATGTGAACCAGTAGCAAGATCAGGGTTTGACAGAACAAATGTGATTGTCTAAGTTAAAATGGTGGTGGATGGTGGTTGCTCCAGTTCATGGACAGATGTCCATAAAACCTTTACAAAATTGCATACAATCCAGTGTATATAAATTGGGCACTCATGCAAAGTTCATTCCCATGAGAAATGATTCATTTGCACCTCTACTCCAATCAGTATTAATCAGTTTGACATTTTACATAAACTATATAGGGATAATTAGATAAGATAGGTTCTTACAGTAGGCCTAAAACTTCAATCTAATGTTCACTACTTGTTTATCAGTTATGAAGTTCACTTGAACAACCACAAGAATGATGACAAAAATATCTCAATCCTGTTTTGCTCAAATTCCAAGTCTAAGCCTAGCATGGGTGGCAAGGTATGGAAAGTCCCCCAATTCAGTTTGCTATCTCTATGCTACCCATACCATCTCCTCGTGCCCAACATGAGGAGGAACCCATTCATCTTATGATCGATTAGTCAGTGGAGATATTCTGCACTTTGCCCAGCCCATGACCTTCAAAATAAGGTCTATCAACCAATGGGATTTTGTATTTTCCTTTGCCCCTCCTGAGTGTCCGAGTGTCAAACCCTACAAAAACAAGATTCTGGGGACCAGGGGCATCTCAGACCATGAAAAAGATCTGAGACCCACTTCATTAGAGGGGTTCATGGACCCTTTAATAAAGTGGTATTGACTTGGAGCTCTGCCTCAGTGGTTTTTCTTGCAGACTGGACAATTTTGAACATCACATTCCTATGGACAAAGGGATGTTATTTCATCCCTTGAGCTTACAATTTGAGTCAGGGTTGGTAATATCAAGAGATAATCCAACACCTTAGGCAGAAGTTTCATATATAATTCTGAACTCAAATGAAACCTTATTACAAGAAAATAAAGTCATTCTAGTATTCATCATTCTAAAATTCAAGCATCAGAGATGATCCATCAGAAAAAAAATGAGAATAAATGCCTCAACAACTCCACAAACTGAATTAATATTCTCTTCTTTTTACTGTACATTATGTTAATACTTTATCTCTCCATTTCCTGTACATAAAGTAAAATGTTACTATTCACCTTCTGATGAAAGTTTGTGCAAAATGGAGTGGGGAAGCCCATAATTCCAAAAAATTAAGCGTGTACAAAGACCAAGTATTTAAAGTAGTATAGAAAGGGAGTTAAGAGAATGACCGAGTGATATGGAATGTGTACAAAGAGCAAAACCTCAGCAGCCACCACCTTTGAGCAAAGGAATACATTACAGCATCCCCAGAGGGTGCCATCATCACTTGCTTTTTAGCCAAAAAAGAAGCAGCACAAATGAAGAATGGTTCTGCCATCTCAAAAAGGTGTGCCCACATTTGAATTAAAGGGACTAAACATCCTATTTTAGGTAGACTGACCCAGGTTTTAATCTGTATAAAACTGTTCCCAGTATATATATATATACATACACATACATATATACATATATACATATATATACACGTATATATGTATGTATATATGTATGTATATACATATGTGTGTGTATATATATATATATATATTTGACACTCTCCCCAATTCTGAAAGGTCTCAAACTTCCTCATGTGACATAGATAGGGTCTATGGTTACTGATTCTAATCTCCAGGCTCCTGTTATCTGAGCTGGAGCCAAGAGTTAAGTGCCTTAGGGAAAAAAGGCTAGAGCCAGAGAGAAGTAAGCATTGAAGTAGACAGGAGGGTTGACAGATGAGGCTCAGTATGGAACAGGACAACAAAACTCCTCAGTGAATAAGTGGGTAGATCAGTTAGTAGAGAAGCAAGAGATGTATTGGTGGGAGCTTAGAGGAAATAATCAGATAGGATAAAGGAAAATGATGCAAACTGTGACCCATGTTCCCTTTCCCCTCTTTCTCTTCTTTTCATGAGGGTCCTTTGATACCCAGTCAGAGAAGTTTTTCAAGTAACTGAAAATATGACTATTCCATTAAAGAAGTTTCAATATCAGCCAAGATACTAGTGACCTCCACAAAGCAGGCAGGTCAGGCAAATTCCCATGATGCCATACTATTTTCTAGCAAGAGTTCTAGGGGAATGAGGCTCTTCCCAGAGTGAGGGCAGCAGCAGGGGAGCCTCCTGACGCCCAGTGGAGAGGTGCTGAGCCCTGCTTAGCCATACTCATACTAGCTCAGTTGGCTGGTCAGTCCATATACTTCACGTGCGATCGGGGGTGTTCTGGGTTTGAGCTACCAGTGTCATGATGCACTACAGAGGACACAGAAGCCAATTCCGATCACCATCAACCGGGTGCCTTTTGACAGGCATCCAGTTAAAACTCCCATCCCGTTCAAATGTCAGCATTTCCCTATGAGAAATGGAAATTGAACAATGACTGGTAGAGGGCTTCCCTGCCCCCCCCACTCCCTCTGTGACCTCTGTATGGTGATGAGGGCTTGAACTACTTGAATCACCAAGAGTGAAGCTTTAATGGTTTTATTGCATTGGTGGGGTGGCAGCACAGACTGGGCTGGTGGAATGAATGACATTTGTCCCTCCTGAGGGGAAGTTGTGACCAGACTGAGCCCTAAATAAAGGACTCAAGAATTTTTTTTAACCTCCACAAAAAAAAAAAATCCAGGGGGTATGCATACTACTGTTCCCTCTTATCCTACTCTAAAAGTGTGAAAAAGAACTTCTCCAAGAGGTAACAAACCAAATGTCCATTTTGCTTTTTTTGGTCCTTGGGATATTGTCCTTGCTTAGGAAAGACACATTGATAACAAAAAGGAGAGTCTGTTTCAGGTGTGTGTGAGTTTGAAGCCTCCCATCCTTATAACATGGCAGGGGAGACATGGAGATTTCTCAACCCTGTTCACTCGTAAGCCAAGTATAGGTTACTGTTAGAGTTATATTGCACAAGCACAAGAGTCCTGGATGTCCCTGGAGGGGGGAGGGTGAAGCTTTGTGGTGCTCAACAGCAGGAAACCAGGAGAAACATTTCTGCATGTGACAGGAAAAGCTCTGGGCAGGAAGGCCACACGTGAAAGAGGAGGAGAAGGAGGCAGTGTGGTCTAGTAGAGCAGAAACTATATTGGATTTGGTGCCAGGGGACCTGGGTTCAAATCCTATTCTGTCACTTGCCATCTGTGTGACCTTGGGCTAGTCATGTCACCTCTCTGGGCCTCAGTTTCTTCATTTGTAAAATGAGAAGGTGAGGCTAGATGATCTTTAATCAATCAGTAGTGCCAGGTATTATACAAGAAACTTGGGATGCAAAGGCAAAAAAATGAAACCATTCCTACTCTCCAGGGACTTAGATTCCATTGGGGGAAACAACAGGTACATAAACAAATACAAACAGAATACAGAATGCCTCTTCTAGCTCTAAACCTATGTTTGTGAGACACCGAAACAATAGATCATTCAATACAAATACAACACAGAAGGTAGAGCAAATAAGGGAAACAAGCAGAGGGACCTAAAAATGTGTTATTGGGGTTCTCCAGATGATGTACAGAGCACTGGCCTGCAGTCAGAAACACCTGAGTTTAAATCCAGCCCCTGACACTTCCAAGCTGTATGACCCCGAGCAAGTCACTTTACCTCTGCCTGCCTCAGTTTCCTCAACTGTAAAATGGGGATAATAATAGCACCTCCCTCCCAGGGTTGTGGTGAGGATCCCATGAGACAATTTGTAAAGTGCTTAGCACAGCACCTGGCACACTATAGATGCTAAATAAATGCTTGTTCCCTTCCCTTCCTCCTTTTGTTTGGTTTCCATGTAAATACTCGGTGTGGAGGGAAATCTGAGTGCATACAACAGGCAGCTATTCATTTTCTTTTTGAGGTGCTAACAGCATAAGAGAAAATAACTATTACAAGCAGTAGGGGAAGCACTGGAGAATCTGGGTGGAAATGAATAAATAAAAGATTTACTACATGCAAAGCACTGTGGGTGCAAATAGAAAAGCACAACAGTCCCTGATTAACAGTCAAGGAACTCTTATTCTAAGAGAAGGCAACACATATAGGAGGGTTCAGCTGCCTGGAAAAAAAAGGCCCAGCAGCCCTGGGGTACTGCTCACACAATGAGGCCAGGCAGCCCAGATGGCTAATAATGCAGTTTGGCCAGAGTGTAGAGGGGAGATAAGGCTAAGGGACAAACACATCTTCTTCAGCATCATTTCAATGGGTAAGAACCAGACCCATTTCTGATGATGAGCCACTTGCCGGTGCCAACAACTTCTGTGAAGAGAGCTTTGTCTTGGGAGGCGTCAGTCACCACAGTTGCCACCAAGGCAGGGGCTGCGGGGACAGCAGAGGGAGTTGCCAGAACCACTAGAAATATTGTGGGCTAAATGGAATGTTTGCAGCCAAGAGAGTTTTAAGAGCTACTTACGAGGTTTCTCTAAATGGAATTTTTATGATTCTTTGTGGCTGATTAGGAAGTGATAAACAGGTTTTTCCTTCACATTACTAAGTGTTCATGAAATAGGTATTTCGGTAACATCAATCTTTTTGATTACTATAGAAAATGGCAGGCTCAAATCTTACCTTCCAGCTCTTCTTTTTCATAGTGAATATTGAGAATTGTACTGGTCCCTCCCTGGTCCACAACTGCTTCTTCATCTGGTCTCTAAAAAAATGAATAAAGAGGGTATATACCAATTATATTCTCCTTGTTGTCTCTGTCTCTCCGCCTCTGTCTCTGCCTTTCTCTCTCTCTGTGTATCTCTCTGTGTATCTCTCTCTCTCTCACCTTTGATACACTTTCTTTTCTTTTTTTTAAAATTCTTTTTTTTTTTTGGCACAGAAATAACTTCTCAATGTCCCCACTCTCCCACACACGTAAGGAACTGTAATGTGTAACATGTGTAACATTCTGCTCTTAGAGTCCACCCTTGTGTACTAACTTCAGTCATCTAGAACCAGTTCTGGCCATAGTATTATACTTGAATTCTGTTGTCTTTTAATGTTCTCTTCATTTATATAACTGGAGTCATTAGGTATATTTGAGTTCTGCCTTTTTTCATCCCACATTGGTTCATACAAAACTTCCCATGTTTCTCTGATAATTCTTCATATTCACCATTACTTACGACCCCCAAATTTCCATTATATTCACTCATCACAGTTTGTTCAGCCATAACCCAAATGGCAAGAAGTTTGTTTCCTGCACAGATTACTTTCACCTTGCTCTGTCTTTGCCAATTTGACGGGCACTCCCTTCTTTTCTGAAATTCTTTCCTCCTTGACATCAGTGACACTAACACTACACTGACTCCCACATCTCTTCCCCTTCAGGCTCCATCTCCTTCAGTAACTCTTCTTCCCCCAAACTTCTTTCCTTACAAATTATTTTTCTGAGAATTCTTCCTTCACTCTCAAGGTTCTGACTCCCCTCTTTATGCTGATGATTCCTAAATTGAAGCCAATCACATATCTCTGATAACTATACAGAAATCCTACCTCAAACTCCCATTTCTAAAACTAAACTTTCCTTCTGTTACTCCATTACTTCCCCAGTTTCTGTCAATGGCAACATCATTTCCCAGATAACCAGGCCTAAAATGTAAGTGTTATCTTTGACTCCTCCCATTACAGAATAAGTACAAAACTAATCATCAATTTTTACTGCTCCTTCATTATGTCTCTTGAATTCATTCCTTCCTTTCCATTTCCTTTGCCAACAGTCTGATCCTTCCTTCACCCCTGATAACTGGAAGCCTCCAGTTTCCCAATCCATCTTGCACACCTCTGACAGACTAGCCTTCTAAAACACCACTTTATTCATGTGATTTGCTGTTCAAAAATATTTTACTTTGACCCCCCGTTGCCTACAAGATAAAATCCTACGTCCTTAATGTTTGCTATTCAAGGCCCTCTGTGATCACTCTAATCCATGTGTGCCATCTTATCTCCTACTACTCTCCTTCATAAATCCTTTCCTCCAGACAGACTGTACTAGTCACTGATCCTGGAACATGCCATACATATTTCTGCCTCTATGCTTTTCCTCATGTCATTCTATTCACCCACTTCTTTCTATCTCCAATTCCTCTCCCCCTCTCAAAGCCCAGCTCAGGACCCATCTTCTCCATGAAGCTCTTTCCTGACCAAAATTATGTGTATCCCTTATGTTCTTCAACTAAATTTTAAGATACTTGAGAGCCGGGGCTATGTCATACTCATCTTTATATTCCCTGAAGTACTTATCATAGTGCCTTAAATTGAACAAAACTAAAAATGTTTCAAACAAAAAAAAAACACCAAAAAACTGAAAATGTTTACTGAATGAATATCTGTATCTATCATTTGATACTTAATTTTATACTGTCTTTTGTTCACTCCCCCAAAAAGTTCCATAACATTAATTCTTATAAGTATATGCTTATATCTCCTCAACTAGATTTTAGGCTCCTCAAAGGACAAGGCTATACCTTATACAACTTTGTACCCACCAAAGCACCTAGCATAGTGAAATGGTACCTGCTTGACAGTCACTGAATGAATGAAAATTAAATTTCAATGACAAGATTCACTTATTGTTGCTCTATAAGGAAAAAATGAAAAAGGGAGACAATCATATGAAAATTTCAAACAAAACAATCTGCTACTAATATAAATTAGGCATGGGGTGAGGTGGACTTCAGTAATTCAGATTGGCTAGCTATAGGCTGAATTCACTGAAAATCATTTATCTCTTCATTTTACTTTGTCAGAGAAGACACAGTCAGTATCAAAGGCATGTGAAAGGTCAACCATGCAGGATCAGAATACGGCTTTATTAGTCTATGTTAACTGAAGATTCAGTATCTACCATTTAGTTATTACTTTCCTATGATATTATCAAATTCCTCAATCTAAAAAGGAAAAAAATACAGAAAAGACCTTGTCGATATGAACAGGAAGTTCTCAGATAAAGAAATTAAAGCCATCTATAGTCATATGAAAAAATGCTCTAAATCACTATTGATTAGAGAAATGCAAATCAAAACAACTCTGAGGTACCATATCATACCTATCAGGTTGGCCAACATGACAAAACAGGTCAATGATAAATGTTGGGGAAGATGTAGGAAAATTGGAACACTAATGCATTGTTGGCGGAGTTGTGAAATAATCCAACTATTTTGGAGAACAATTTAGAACTATGCCCAAAGGGCTATAAAAATGTGCATAGCCTTTGATCCAGCAATAGCACTTCTAGGGCTGCATCCCAAAGAGATCATAAAAATAGAAAAAAGGACCCACATGCACAAAAATATTTATAGCAGCTCTTTTCGTGGTAGCAAAGAATTGGAAATTGAAGGGATGCCCATCAATTGGGGAATGGCTGAACAAGTTGTGGTATACGAATGTGATGGAATACTATTGTGCTATAAGAAATGGTGAGCAGGCAGACGTCAGAAAAACCTGGAAAGACTTGTATGGACTGATGCTGAGTGAAGTGAGCAGAACCAGGAGAACATTGTACACAGTAACAACCATGTTATGCGATGATAGACTTAGCCCTTCTCAGCAATGCCAGGATCGAAGACATCTCCAAAAGTCTCATGATGGAAAATGCTATCCACATCCAAAGAAAGAACTATGAAGTTTGAACGCAGATCAAAGCATACTATTTGCTATTTTTTTCTTCTGTTTTGTTTTGTTTCCTCTTTCTTGTAGTTTCTCCTATTGGTTCTAATTATTCCTTACAACATTACTAATGTGAAAATTATGTTTAATAGGAAAAAAAAGAAAAGACCTTGTCTCTAACTTTTTTGCCTTTTATTCTTTTATATCTCCTTCCATTACATACAGTCAGTGAATATGAATTAAATTAGGAGAGACAGGCTCTAAGAGCTTAAAATAACAATAAAGGAAAAAATGGTCAAGGGGTTAAATACACACAAAATACTGCAATAGAATGTCACTGATGAAGAATGGACACTGATGATAGGAAAGAATAAAGGCCTTGAAACACAAAGAATTGTAATAAGCCTTGAACCTGGATGAATCACAGCTGAAAAGCAGCCCAAAATCACAGCCCAAAGCTTAGTGCTATTGGACAAATTAAAAGGCAGATGGCACCAGATCCTGGAATCACTTGATGAGTAGAAGCAGCAAAATAGAAAGGATCAATGGCTGAAAAGGAGGTGAGAACTGCCTGGATCCTCCCACTCTCAAACTTCCCTTTCTGAGTCCTGGTAATTGCAGTTAGGAAACTGACTAGTCAACCATCCATTGACTTATTCTACTCATGCATCCTTTCAACAATTCCCAAGTTCTTTACCACCAAATCCCTTCTTTATCTCATTGGATTCTAGCTCCTTAATGAACTGAGGTCAATGACTTCATGCCACAGATCCTCAAGGCCTTGTTCACCTTCACCTCCCTATTGACACCTACAAAGCAAGTAAGAAATGTGATCTGCAGGTTGCTAGTGCCAAAAGCCCACTGGGGCACAAGGGAAAGTGTTTGTCAAAAGATTTGGGTTCAAATTCCAAACTACCTTTTGCAATCTTGGACAAATCACTTAACCTCTCAAATACTTAGTTTTCTCATCTTTGTAATGAGGGGGTTGGACTAGATCAGGGGTCTTAACCTGGAGTCCATAGACCTTCCCGTAAGGGGGTCAGTGAATTTGTATGGGGGGGATTACGTCTTTATTTCAACATAATTGGTTTCCTTTGTAATCCTATGTATTTTATTTCATGAATTTAAATGCATTATCCTGAGAAAGAATCCATAGGCTTCCATCAGACTTCTAATGAGGTCCATGGCACAAAAAGAGGTTAAGAACCACTGGATTAGATCATCTCCAGTGTCCTTTCAAGCTCTAAATCTATGATCCTCTGATTAGTATCCCCCTACTGATGCTCCAAATGTCTTGCTCACAATAGACATTGGCTCTTGAATGATCAATTGGTTGCCATCCTGAGTTTAGCACAACCTTCTATAAACTTTAATCATTTCAAGTAATGAGTTGGGACATTTGAATTTCCTATTGAATTACTAAGATAGGTCCTTGTTATTCAGCAAAGATTTCTTGTCAGTACATTGTGGTCTCCTAACCACTAAATTAATAGTAGACTTGTTACTACTTGGTGAGAAAAACAAACAAATGCTATTCTCTAATATTAATTGCAGTTACCTAGCAGCAGATTTAAGATAAACATGGTTACCTTTCAGTTGCCTGATTACTAATGCTTTAGACAGCCATGATAAGACTAACTATGGCCAAAGCAAAATAGTGAGCAAAGACAATTACTTTGATAATTTAGGAAGAAGAGAATTTGCTGCTTGAATTGTTCCGATAGCTGCCTCCATTCTTTTGTTCTATAAGTCTTGCCTGTGTTGCTCCTAGCAACCATTAACCAGTAGTTCTGGCCATTGGAAATTAAAGGCAAAAGAGTATTCCTGATTTATACACAGGGGAGTGGGAAAAAAGGGAATGTGGGAATTATACAAATAAGTGAAACAAATGGTCACTATTCTTCCAATCTTCTGCCAATCATGAACCCTCAGCATGGTTACCAGAGGCTTTTACAGAATCACTGAGGTCCTTATATAACCCTCCTCCTATTGATAGCCCACCCCAATTCACATTTACACTATTTCTCAGATGTCAAATAATTGTCAGCCTTCTTTGGTTGAGATGTTTCATAATATTATCCAACCTAAGGAGACTGGGTATACACACAATCCCCAATAGAATGCCTTATATTTTTCCTGATTCCACTAGTACCTCATCTATTCTCCGTTTCCCCCCAACCTCCACTCCCTCAGGATGCCCAAGATTCCGTTTCCCAACCAGCATCCCAGAACCAGCCTCAGCTGGTTGTTCAGCTGCTAAGCATTTCAGCAGCTATTTGGAAGCTGTAAGTGATCCCCAGACCTTGTCCCTGTTACTAAGCGTGGATGTTGCTCCAGGTTCTGTGCTTGGCTTTCTGCTTTTACTTCTTTATATGTATTCATTTTGAGAGCTCAACATCCTTATTGCTTCAACTATCACTTTTATGCTGAAAACTCATAAAAATATATCTTTACTCTCACCTCTCTGCAGAGAAGACTGACAACTGAGCCAGGAAAAGCCACCAATTCTGTGAGAGTGAAGAGATAACTTCCAGGCTCTTATGAGATGACCTCTTTATTGATGCATGGTCAACACCAGTTGGTTGTACATGTACCTTAACAAACAGTCAGGGCATAGACCCATCCTTATGCCTGTTCTATGGGATGGCCTCTACTCTACTTGTACCCCCATTCACCTGTAAGGTATGCACACTTGGATATTACACTACCACTTTAAATTTAATACTTCCAAAATTAAATTCTTCATACACACACACACGCGCGCGCACACACACACACACACACACACACACACACACACACAGAGTTCTTTATTTTCATCAGTGGTAGCACTAGTCTTCTAGGCTCCCTGACTAGAAACCTTGAAATCAAAATTTAGCTCTAAAACATTCTTTCACTCTGTCATCTACTCTAACATGCCTGTCAGCAAGTCCAGTCATTTATTCCTCTTGTAATCTATCAAAATCCCCTTCCCCTCCATTCCCTCCCGCTATCACCATAATCCAGATCCTTTTCATCTCATATACTATTTACTCAAATAGTTAACCTTCCTAACTTCTACTTTTTGTTGTTGTTGTTCAGTCTTTCTATTTCTATCTGACTCTTTGTGGCCTCATTTGGGGTGTTCTTGGCAAAGATACTGGAGTGGTTTGCCATTTCCTTCTTCAGCTCATTTTACAGATGAGGAAACTGAGTCAAACAAGTGATTTGCCCAGGGTCATACAGCTAGGAAGTGTCTGAGGTTGGATTTGAACTCAGAAAGATAAGTCTTTCACCACACTATCCACTATACTACCTAGCTGTCCTAACCCCTACTTATCCCTATCAAATTTGTCTTACCTTCTCCTGGAACATTGATTTTCCTAAAACATTTTCCATTGATCAAGAACTTAATGGTTCTCAATTACTTACTATATCATATCCAAACTCTTCCTGACTTTGAAAACCTTCTATAATCTGGCTCTCCCCAGACTCAACTTTTACTTTGTACCCCAGTTCACCTAGTCTACTCACTGCACCCAGCATGCTTTACACTAATTCCTAATGCTATGACTTTACTAGTTAGCTGTTTTCACTAAGTAGAATGTTCCCTACACCTAAGTATTCTCTCTGCTTCAAGGCCCAGAAGGCCTCCTGCAGAAAATCCTTAATGACTACTCCTAATTCCCTCTTCTCCAAATTCCTAGAATCATGGATTCTTAGAGTCAGTAGGGACTTTAGCAAGTCATCACCTAGTCCAAACTTCCACCCATAGAATTTCATTATATTGGGAGAGAGCAAGGGTGGGGGAGTAAAGTGAGTGGGGATGCATTTTTAAGGAAGGGCACTAATCAAACAGAAGCCTTCAGGGACAGGGAAAGTGAGGAAAGCGGTTTATTGTGATTCCCTGACTTTATTTCTCTATGGGATGATCTTGTTTGACCTGGTATTCAAAGGTATGTTATGGTAAATAAGTAGGAGAAATAGTTGAACTCAAAATTCAGTATGGGACAAACAAAAGAAGGGAGAAGACTTCCCTATTCTACTGGGAGAAGACTTCCTTATTTTATAAGAATTGGTGGTAAAACTGAAAAATGGTTTGGCAGAAATTAGGTTTAGACCAACACTTTATATCATATATTGCAATAAGCTCAAAAAGCACATGTGACCTGAATAACTAAAGGTTATTCCATTAAAAATTAGAAGAAAACAAGATCAAGTACTTTTCACAGCCATATCTAGGGAAACAATTCTTAACCAAATAAGGGACAGAGGTGATCACAAAAGATCAAATAGATCATTTTGATGACATGAAATTGAAAAGCTTTTCCATGAACAAAGTTAATTCAACTGGAATAAGAAGGGAATAAGTCAATAAAGGGGGGGATCTTTGCATCAGATATCTTTGGAAAAGGTCTGATATCCAAAATATAAGGAACTAACACACATATACGACCAAAAGACACTCCTCAAAGGATAAGTGATCAAAGGATATGAACAAACAGCTCTAAAAAGAATTGCAAACAATTAATAACCATATGAAAGGCTACTCCAAATACCCAAAACAGAACAGAAAGAAGTTCAAGGAGGGCAGTGTTGGAAATACATGGCAAATCAAAATAAACTTTTTTTTAAAAAGCTGCATGTAAGGTATATTCGTGGTTTCATGTGTTTTTTATTTATAGGTGTTCTGTTCTTTATATAAGGAAATATTCATGTTTATTGATGATTTTCAAGTTCATAAACATTAAAAGGAAAAAATTCAACTGAATATTGTGAAATTGCAATGACCAAGATTGCGCCCCCCCCCCCAAAGATTGGCTTCTCTTCTTTGAAAAGGTAGAGGCCTAGGTGAGAACACTATTTAAAATGTCTGCCTTGGTTGAAATGTTGGTTCATTTTGCTAAATTTTTTTCCTTTTAAAAATTCTTTGTTATTAGAGATGGGGGGATATGGGAAATGTCAGTAATAAAAAGGAAAGATACTAATAATTTTTAAAGTATAATATGAAGTGAAGTCTCTGTTTCCTCACACATCCTGTTCTAAAGTATGATCAGTAAAAGATGGGGGTGCTCAGAAGTTGATCAGAGATACCAAACTTTAGACTTCTTCCTCAGCCTCCAGTTTCTCCCAGAGAAGATAGATGGTGTGTAGGATTGACTAACTTAGCATTAGAGAGAAGGTAGGGATCAAGACTATTCTCTGCCCTTCTATGAAACGCCTTTATCTCAAGCAATTTCAAATCTTTCCCCCTCCCTTTGTCATTACTCCATTAAATGGGCATGAATGTGTCACTGGCAGGTTTTTCCAACTCTCAGGTACATCTCCTTCACCACCCCCCCCAGGATCAAGGGACTCAGAGGTCTCCTGATGTCACCATCTTCATGAAGAGAAAGAAAAATCCAGTGCCTGACAGAATCGTTTTATTATTCATTCAAAACTTTCCAGCCCTAGCCCCTTTCTCCAGAACTATCCCCATCATCAAGATCTGTCACTTGATTCCAAAATCTTTCCTTGGTCCCCCTAATACCACCACCTACCTTTTATCTTTCTCTGCATTCACCTTAACCTTTCATTTCTTTCTCTCAGTACAGTTCCTGTTACCCACTCCTTGAATCCCAAGAGCATCCTCATCCCCCCGAAAAAGGAGGCCAAGTGTCTCTGCCTCTCCTCTCCCAGTCTCCCTAACACCAGGCTGCCAGAGGACCACATCCTCCCTCCCTAGGTCAGCTCCCAGTCTCCCCACCTCTCCTCGGGCCGGGGACCCCAGGACGCGAGAAAGGGTTTGCCGGGCCATCCTTCTAGAATGGGCCAGGCGTCCCTGGTCCCTCGCGGGAGAACAGAACCCGGGGCACCCGACGCCACCCACACCCCCTCGGCCCCCCGGGCGCTGGCTGCCGCAGTGCCCGGCTCCGGCCCAAGGTCACCCCCGCTCCCGCAGCCCGGGCCCGCCGCGCAGGGCGCCCCGTGGAGCCTCCGGGAGCGCCCCTTCCCTCCATCCCCATCCCCGCTCGGGAGAGCGCGGCCCAGGCCGGGGCTCCGAGAGAGGACAAGGGACGGGAGGGGCGGGAGGGGCAGGAGGCGGGGCCGGTACCTGGTAGCTGAGGACGCCGTCCGGCTCACTGCGCCCCGCCGGCATGGCGGACCCGAGCTGGATTCCCCTCCGCGAGAACCGAAGCCGTGGCCGTCCCGGGACAGCCGAGCTGCGGAGCCCTGTGCGTGTCCTCGCGGGCGACCCTGACCTGAGAGCCAACAGTCAACCATCAACCGCCGCCGCCACCTCCATAGCCACGGGCCAGCAAGGCATCCTCCATAGCCAATCAGCGCCCGGCCTGCGGCGGCCAATCAGCGCGCCGAGCAAGGGGGACGCCGACCGGCTGGTACCTTGGCCTGAGAAGAAGGGCGGAGGGGGCGGAGAAAGAAGAGAGGAAGCGAGAGAACCTATTGGCTCCAGGGCCGGGTTGCCGTGGTAACCACCTCTCTCCCTGCAGGGACCTCGGAGCTTGAAGCCCCCACCCAGTTCCTGTAGACCAGCTGAAAATCGCGTGCTTGTAACCTCATTGCACCTGACTTTTAAAAAGGGGAAAGGTTTATTTTTTTCTCCATTGTTTATGTCCCACGGAAGGTGATAATGATCCCCGTGCGCCCCAGGAGTACTTTCTCCAGGAGTTTCAGAAGGAAGACACTCCCAATCTGGAGACTGGACTGGAGAGAAGAATGATGGGGAATCAAAGGGGGCCAGGGACTGAGGCCCACTAACCAAGCTAATTGTCCGTTACGGATCTGGTGCCTAGAGCACTAGGGGAAGACCCCTGACCTGAGCTGAGTTTAGAAAATCATGAGGAGCCATTTCAATTCAATGTGGGCTTAAAAGTAAAAGGGATTTACTCGAGTTTAACCCTTTATCTAGGAATTCAATTTAACAAACATTAAGTATTTACTGTGTGTAAGAAAGGGAATGAAGGGGACTATTATTTCATAAAACATGCTATTCCCTTCTGAGTCAGCAAACCTGGCAGGAGTTCTTAATCTTTTTTGTGTCATGCATTACTTTGGCAGTCTAAGTCTAATATTACTGGGGCTTGTGGCCTATATTCAGAATTGAAACAAATGCCAAACTTCAGTTAGAGGTTAGTGAAAATAAAGATGTAATTTTTTCACATCCAAGTTCGTAGACCACTTGAAATCATGAAAACATGAATTCCAAGTTAAGAGTCCCTTCTTAGGGAAACTTAGGTGTCATTTAATATATACAGCCATTTGCAAATGAACGATTCTTAATTACCATGAAAAGCTAATAATCATGGAAATAGCTAATATAAAGGCTTTAAGGCTTGTAAAGCGCTTTACATGTTTTTCATTTGATCCCTACATCAACCTTGTGAAATGGGTTCTATTATTATCCCCATTTTACAGATGAGAGAATTGAGACTAACAATTCACCAAGTCATAGACAGCAAATACTTACATGACTTACATGACTTACAGTCCTTTGGGGAAGGAATTGGGGTTACATTCTTGTAGTGATAATAATCTCTGCTTTTATCTTCACAGTGTGCTTAGAATAAAATTATCCCTACATATCCCTGAATCAGGACTTTATTTCTACCTAATTTCCTTTCAATTTAAGCCCCCCCACCACCTCCAATTCCTGATAGATAGTCTGTGGAGGTGGGGATGAGGGTAAGTATTAGGGAAGTAGGAGCTAAGATACTTTCAAAAATAATTCCCCTTAAAGGCCACACAACAAGAGCACTACAATAAAAAAAAATGTAAATATGTAACAGTAGAAGATTCTGGCCCAAGGAGATTGAAGTGTCTTCTCACTCTAAGGAGCCCCAGCTCTGAAATCACTAGCAGAACAGATCTCAGTTCTGAACTGAGGAAGCCTGGCTTCTAAAGAGAGGGGACAAGTTCTTCTTTTCTCTAGCTCTTTGCACGTCCATCCCAGAGCCCCAGGGAAAATGTTATAAACATTTTTTTTTGTTTCATGTCTAAGATCTCCCAAGAGCACTTCCCACAGGACACATGGTACCAATTGAGGGACTCAGACTGCTCAGACTTGTAAGTCTGCCTCTGAGACTGCAAACTTCCATCTCAGAATTGCTGTTCAGTTACCCATATTAAAGGAAGGAAACACAAAGCAGGAGGGGTATCCAGAACCTTGAGAACCTGACTCAAGCTCACATACTCACATACAGATGAGCACATACTCTAACTGGCAGCTGGCTCTTCTCTCCTACACAAAATAGAAATGCCAAAGAACGAGCTCCATGTCACACATTCAGGAGAAAGGAAGAAGGGAGAGCCAGTGAAGTCACTTCTTTTTTTGTTCCACTAAGTGGGCCATTTTTTTGGCCCAGTTATCAGTCCTCTTTGACATAGGCACCCCTTGCTACTATCAAAGGGGATTGCTTTGTGATTGCAAAACACAATTTCTCTTATGCTGAATTACATATATTACTGGATGTGGCCAAGGAAGCCCATCTCAGCCACACCCAAGATCTACAGATGTGTGCTTTTGCCAGAGCCAGAGTAGTTCCAGGCCAGTGATTACCCTCGTTACAAAGACAATGACTGGCAACAAAATCAATGAAATTTAAAATGGAAATTTAAATGGAAATTTTAAATTTTAAATGGAACCTGCTTTTGACTACACCCAAAGGAGGCAGGAAGTGAACCATTGAACAGACAATGATACCCAGTGGTTTTCTTGCCCCAATCTTTGGAAAGTAGGCTTGTGGGTAGAAGAACGAAGAAGCAAAATGGAGGGATGTAAGGTGGCCAACAGAGGGCTGCAACGAGAGAGCTGAAGGACTGGAAAGGAGATGGAGCAGATCAAGTTATGAGACTGCTAGCTGAGAAAAATCAGCACTAAGGAATCATAGCTGACCAGTAGAGATCCAGAATGGGCAGAGTACAATACAAAGGCAAGCAACAAATCTCCAAGTCACAATGCCTTCACCCAACTCTTCCCATACACAAAGCAAGGAGCTATATTCAGTGTACTGTCTGAATCATTCTTCCTTTTTTTCTTCCTTATAGTCAGTGAATATATTGTTCTGATTCTGTTGATTTCATTTTGCATTCTACACATTTTTCATATTCCTTAAATATTACTTATCATTTTTAAAGTATTTTCATTTGCTTGTTGCTTGTTAATTCATTTGCTTCTCTTTCTTAAATGCCAAGAGTTTAAGAAATGAGTTTACTCCTTACTCTGCAGGTTTGTTTAATTATTTGTTTTAATTATATTCATAATTTAAAAAAACATTTAGAGAAAATACTTTCTATAGTGTTATATGGGAGAAAAATCTGGGATTTTTTTAAACCTTTAGTCCTAAGATTAGTTTTAACAATTCTCCCTTATGATGTTCTATTACATGAAAGATGCTTGCCAAGTACCTAAGTGTTACAAAAAGGTGAATAGCAAAGTTCCCATCCTCAGGGAGCTTACAAGCCTCATTTTTCACATCTGGACCTGAGATTTCATCAGTCTAGGGGATTCAAGGTATGGAAATTCCCTCCATGAATGCATATTGGCAATTCATCTATAACTTATAGTCTTAGTTGCTTTGGACCCAGACCAGGAAGGTAAGTAACTTGCCCATGGTCACATGGCTAGTATTCATTCAGAGGCAGCACTTGAGTCCAGGTCTTCCTTAATATAAGGCCAACCCAGGGGCGGTGGATAGAGCACTGGCCCTGAGGTCAGGAGGACCTGAGTTTAAAGCTGGCCTCAGACCAAACACTTGACACTTACTACCTGTGTGACCCTGGGCAAGTCACTTAACCCCAATTACTTAAAAAAAAATAGAAGGCCAACTTACTATCTACTGTACCATGATACCTTTGTACAATGTAGGTAACAAGGCAGAATATATATACATACATATATATTTGTGTATAAGTATATTTATATGTGTGTGTGTGTGTGTTTAGTTTATATGTCCATGTCTATTTCTATGTCTTTGTTATTTTATCTCCCGCTGGGTACAATGTTTCTCCTGAAGAAAGGCTGCTAAAAGCTAAGCTGGGCATCTTCCATCTGACCTAACGCTATCTTTTCCATCCGTGTCAGCACAAAGCAACTTCTATCTCCTTCTGCCAGCCCAATCTCCCAACTGGGATGTGGAAAACCTCCAGTGTAAAGAAGAACAATCCTCCCTTTGACTTCAAGCCTCCTATCTCCTGCTATACTTGTCCTTTG
Source organism: Vombatus ursinus (assembly GCF_900497805.2). Lineage (NCBI taxonomy): Eukaryota > Metazoa > Chordata > Mammalia > Diprotodontia > Vombatidae > Vombatus > Vombatus ursinus. Next base: position 9,271,259 of record NW_020954719.1, on the reverse strand, counting down.
AAGATAGAGGAGTAGAGCTCTCCACTCAATGATGAACATTCTCACAACTCCTCATACCTTTCACATTCCAGTGACTCTGAACTCCTATAGATCATCATCCAAACTTCATTCCTCACCCTTATCACTCACTTCCTCATTCCCATCCTCCTCAAATCTCCAACTCAAAGTTTCAACCTAACTCCACCCAGTCCTTCCACTGTACTCTCTAGAATACCTCTTCCATAGGCAACAAACTTCCTTTCATCTTAAATCTTTTCTTCTCCAATTCCTTCCATCTACTAGTTCTGAAACCTGGCTTCCTCTGATGACAGATCCTGCCTGGACACCCTTTCCAGTACTGGCTGCACCTTCACTCATTCTTCTAGGCTTACTGGTCAGGGATGGAGGGCAGGGGGAGTTGGAATACTCCCAATCAGTAACCTCTCTTCCTTTGAGATTTATGCTATTCAAATCTACCACCTAATCCAAATCCTAGTAGCTATTGTCTATAGATTTCCAGATCCATTTCTTTCTTTTTCAATGAGTTTGATACCGGACTCACAATTTTTCTCTCCTTCCCAACTCCTGCTCTCATACTAGGGAACTTCAACATACATGTTGACTCTCTTAAACACACTAACCACTCAGTTCTTCAACCTACTCACCTCCCATGAGTTACTTTTCCACTTTGGTAGAGCCACATACAAAAATGGTTATACCCTCGATTTCTGGGTTATACCCACAAATGTACCACTTCTATGTTCAAGAATTCTGAAATCCCCTTATCTGACTATAATTGATTGGCTTATAACCTCTCTCTCTGCCTTCCCTTACATAACCCTACTCTTCATCTGCATTGTAAACTCCAACCCCTTGCCCGTTTAATTCTCTTCCAGGCCATTTCCCTTGCACTAGCCACTCTTCTCCCCATCTTGCACCTTTGGTGAACTAATTCAACTCTACACTGTCCTCCTCTCTTGAATTTCTAGCCTCTTGATCATATCATTGATTATGCTTAGCCAAGCCTCTGTCACCTTCACGTCTGTCACACAAGCTACTGAGCAAAGGTGGAGAAAATCACTCAGCCATTCTGACTGGTATACTACAGATTTATGTTATGCAACCTCAACTGGGCCCTCACTGCTGTGAGGCAATCCTACTATATCTCCCTCATAAACTCATTCTCCCACTTTCCACAACGGCTCTTCCAAACCTTTTCATCCCTCCCCAAACCTCCCTTACCCCCTGCTCCCTACTCTCTCAGATGAGAACTTGGTCTCATATGTTACAGAAGAAAACTGAGACCATTTACCATTCACCCTCTTCTCCCTTCTTTCTCATTTCGTATCACTCAGATACCTTCTGCTACTCTCTCCTCCTTCACCCCATCTCACATGATGAAATGGCCTTACTCCTTATCAAGGCTAACCCCTCTTCTTGTTCAAGTGATCCCTTTCCATCTTGTCTCCTCCAACAGATTGCCCCTTGTATTCTCACCTCTCTTTCACTTCTTTTCTTTTCTTTTTGAAAAGCCCTCAGTTGGGGTTAAGTGACTTGCCCAGGGTCACACAGTTACTAAGTGTCACATGTCTGTTACCAAGGCTTGAAACCTTAGTGTCATTTTTGACTCCTCACTCTCACTCATGCCACGTATCTGCTTAGTCGTCAAATCTGGTCATTTCTACCCATATGACATCTCTCACACAAATCCCCTTCTCTCTACTCATGCATCCACTACCCTAGTTCAGAGCACCATCATCCCTTACCTGGACTTTTACAATAGCCTTCTAATTGTCTTCCCAGATCCAAGTCTCTCTTCTCTCCAATCCATCCTTTGATAACCTGCCAAACTGATTTTTCTATAGCACAAATACAACCATGTCAGTAAGTTCTAGAAATTCCCTATTACTTCCAAGGTCAAATATAGAGACCTATATTTGTACAACCTAGCCTCTATCTACCTTTCCAGTCATGTTGCACATTACTCCCCTACACACACACACACACACACACACACACACACACACACACACACACACTGCAATCCAGCCACACTAGCCCTCTTACTGTTCCTCATGTAAGTCACCTCTTCTCCTATATACATGCCTTTGTCCTGGCTGTCCCTTGTACTTAGGATGCACTTCTGCCTCAACTTCACCTCTCCAAACTCCTGGTCCTTCAAGGTTCAGCTCATCTACCACCTTCTACATGAGTCCTTTCTTGGTGGTCCCAGCTCCCTCACAATTACTTTGTGTCTATTCTGTATATCCATATGCGTGTGTGTGTGTGTGTGTGTGTGTGTGTGTATACACATATATGTCTTCTTTGGCTAGGCTGTAAGCTCTTTGAGGGTAGGGACTGCTTTCACTCTGGTCTTTGTATTCCTATCACCTCAAATAGTGCCTGGAACACATTAAGGCACTCGATGAATGCTTCTCTGTTGATTTATTCAGAGACACTATTTTTTTCGGATACAATTTCCTGGTTCCCTTCCTTCCTCTTTGCCTTCTCCACATTGATGGATCCTTGTTTTCTTCCCTACCCTTTCATGTGGATCTTCTCCAATATTCTTTTCTTGACCCTCTTCTCTTCATACTACATTGCTTGGTAATCTCATTCACTCACACAGCTCCAACTTTCACCTTGATGCGTATGACTCCTAAATCTGCACCTCCAGTTCTGATTTCTCTCTTAAATTCCAGACCCATATCTCCACTGACATCTGTAACTGAATGTTCCACTAGAACTTCAAACTCAAGAGGTCCAAAGCCAAGCCTATTGTCTTTCCCCATCAACTTGTTGTGCCTTTTCACTTCACCATAATAGCTAACATTCAGAATGGATGGCCCTGACCTGAGGAATTTCTCCTCTCCTTAAGAGGGCCAAGCATAGGGCTCCTTAGGTCCCCTTGAGAAGACTCTGGGACTGACCTAAAGTTGAGAAGCAAGGCTCCCCCATACCTCTCAATACAGAGGTGCAGCCTGGGTCCCTTTACTCACTGGGCCCCTAATGTAAGCTCCCTGGGAGATGGTGACCAGACTCTCTTCCTCTCTCCCTTCCAATATTAACTGTGGCCTGGGCCCTATCATCCAAGAAGAAAATTTGATGCTTGACCGTTAATGGCAAGTACTAGAAGCTTGCCTCCTTTCCTTTGGCTACTTTCACAGCACCAACTCCTTATCTACTGTGAATCCTGAATGAAAATGGAACATGTAAATAAAGCATTCTTCCCTGAGGAATGAGAACTTCTTTTAAAAAAAAAAAAACAAAAACAGGGCAGCTAGGTGGCACAACATAAAGAGCACCGGTCCTGAAGTCAGGAGGTCCTGAGTTCAAATCCGGACTCAGACCAAATACTTGACGCTTACTAGCTGTGTGACCCTGGGCAAGTCACTTAACCCCAACTGCCTAAAAAATAAATAAAGATAAAAAGAATTAAAAAAAACAAGCAAACAAAAATAATAGCTAACATTTATATATAGTGTCTGCTATGTGCCAGGCACTGTGTTAAGCACTTTACAATTATTATCTCATTTGGTCCTCATAACAACTCTGGGAGGTAGGTGTTATTATTATCCCTATTTTACAGATGAGGAAACTGAGGCAAACAGAAGTTAAGTGACTTGCCTAAGTGACACACAGCTAGGAAGTATCTGAGGCTGGATTTGAATTCAGGTCTTCCTGACTCCAGGTGCAGTGCTCTATCTACCTACAGATAGTTGCTTCTCTGTCTATGCTACTGCCAATTTCCCCAGGCTGTCATGTTGTAAACCTTGGGCTATCTTGTATTCTTCCTACTCCTTTACCCCACATAGGTAAGCAGTCACCAAGTGGTATCACTTTGACTTTTCGCAGTATCTCTCGTATCTGTCCCCTCTTTTCTGCTTCCATAAGACCTTGTTACCATTCATCTGAACTATTATAATAGTCCTCCTGATGGGTCTTCCTGCCTCTACTCTTCCCCCTCTTCCAAAAAGTCCTTCAGTCTATTTCCCAGTGTGATTTTACTTATGCAGAGATGGATTTGACATTTATCCCTACTAAAGTTCATCTTGTTGGATTCATTTTCTCATGCTACTCTTCAATGCAAAGCTAAAGTTCAAATCATTAGAATTTAAGGTCCTCCCCAGTCTGACTGTATCCTGATTTTCAACTTTATTTCATACTCCTGCCGACTACATGCAACAGACTCAAGCTAAATAATGATTTACTGCCACCAACATACATCTTCACCTTTCTGTGCCTTTGTTCATGGTTTTCCCTATGTTTATGTGTCACTCAGTTTGGCTTCTCTTTTTAGGCCAGGTTCATGCTAGTATCAAATGCAAGGATCTGGAGCAGTCACATCAATAGGGCAGATAGTGATGACAACAACTAAACCCTTTTACTAAATACAAAATCCTCAGGAGGAAGGTATGAGGACAGGGGCTTCTATCCAGGACCCTGTGAGTGGGGATGCATTCCACATGAGAATAAATAGTCCATCAGGTCCAAAGAGCTACACTCCCTTCTTGACACTGGTTTGTACCTGTAGTACCTCCTCCAGTTATCTCTGCAACTTAAAACTCAGTTTGCAAGGGGGCAGCTAGGTGGCACAGTGGATAGAGTTCTGGCCTTGGAGTCAGGAGATCCTGAGTTCATATCTGGCCTCAGACACTTGACCCTTACTAGCTGTGTGACCCTGGTCAAGTCACTTAACCCCAATTGCCTCACCAAAAAGCAAAAAAAAAAAAAAAAAACCAAACCTTGGTTTACAGGAAAAGTCCCTAGGGAAATAACTAATCTCATAGACTCAAGTTTACTCTGTGAGTCCACACTCCTAAAATCCTAGAACTATCGCTCATGAGCTCTCACTAATAAGTTCAGCCTTTAGTAGTCATCCAGTAGATACAGTTAGCCAAAAAGGAAATTTACTCAGATGGCATAGTAAGAAAATTAGCTTAAAAACATTCCCCCATAAACCTGGGACTCACTGTCCCATAGAAACATGTAGCATTCATGGGAAGAATGGATTGTTATTGCTGTTGTTGTTGTTCATCCTTAATTTTCTTTCTTTTTTTTTTTTGTTTTGTTTTTCAGCTAGGCAATGTGGTTAAGTGACTTGCCCAGGGTCACACAGCTAGTAAGTGTCAAGTGTCTGAGGCCGGATTTGGACTCAGGTCCTCCTGACTACAGGGCTCGTGCTCTATTCACTGCACCACCTAGCTGCCCCTCATCTTTAATTTTCTTTCTTTTTTTTTTTAGGCAATTGGGGTTAAGTGACTTGACCAGGGTCACACAGCTAGTAAGGGTCAAGTGTCTGAGGCCGGATTTGGACTCAGGTCCTCCTGACTACAGGGCTCGTGCTCTATTCACTGCGCCACCCAGCTGCCCCCCTCATCTTTAATTTTCAAAGAGGATATCGTGATAGCTTGACTTGAGTGTGAATTAGATTTAAGTGAGGCAGAATTACATAAAGTCATCAGCTTCACTCTCTCTTCCAGAATCATTGGAATCCAGTAGCAAGACAAAAGTCAAGACAACTGGGATGCAGTAGATGACCTTGGTGTCTTTTATATGTGACTAAGCTCTAAGTACTCCACAGCACCTGTTTCATCCGCTTTGGAAGGCTGTTGGAACAAATTATTTTCATATGCCCGTTCTGCGGGGGGAAGTCTTCACATGCTTGCAGGAGACATCCCCCTGACTCACCAATGGGTTTGAGGCCTGTCGGTTACCCTCACCCTAGTTTTACCAGTCTGCTGAGACAGTTTTACTGGGGTGTGGCTACTGTACACACTACAGCTTCTTGGAACTATAGGTGAGAGTTGGGTACAAACTCAGAGAGCAAGGGTAGCGAGGCATTCGTATAAGGAACACAATGTGGCAAAGGCAACTCACACATCTTGTATAGCAGAGCCCCAGTGCCCTTTTCTTCTCATGGAGTCCTCACAATACATCCCTGGGAGCACTGTCTCTGCTGGGTCAGTCACTCAGCTGGGCTTCCTGGGTCTGCTCTTCTGCCCAGCTCTACTCTCAACTGCCAGGGCTAGTTCTCTCTTGAATCCATAGTCAACTCTCATAGTCATATTGTCAGCAGCTTCAAATCCTTGCAGCTGCTTTCCTGCCTTGAATTTTCTGCCTCTCTGTATCTGCGTCTCTCTGAAAGATGGGTGTCTGTGCTCCCTTCCTCAAACGGCTCAACTTTCTGAAATGACTCTTTCCAGGATTTAGCAGTCTTCACTTTTTAAAGGTGTCCAAGTATATGCTGATCTGTACCTAGTCAGTGGACAGACATCATTCCAATCTAAACAGAGAATTCCATAAAATTTGTAAAGCAGCAACAGGGTCTAGACAAGCCTTTGAACTTCATTGGAATATTCATTATCTTCCATTACTTTTTGTGATTATATCACCATGTTCAGATTAAGAACCAAATCCTCACCCTCACTACATTTAGGATTCACCAAAAATCTTGTCTTGATGCGTTTAGCCTAGCTCTGTTCTGGGTCTCCATGACTAAGAAATACACATGTGCTTTAAATCACCAATGCCGCTTGACCTAGTTAGCCCCTTAGAGCCAAAGGCAGAACAAGACACCTAGCACACCCTCATACCCCTGCTCTTTACTTAACTCCAAATCCTTTAAATCCAAAATCAAATACTATTTCCTCCATGAAACCTTCCCTGATCCTTCAATTTATAATGACCTCTGCCCCTCAAAAGATGAAATGAGATAATACATTCAATCCTCAACTTTCTTGGGGGTAATGTTCCTAGAAAACAGAGCAAAAGTAAAAAATATGAATGTTGCTATATTGAATCTATGGGAAATAGTGGGTTAGGTTCCCATGACCACCAAAAACTGTAATCTTTTACTAGAGATTGCTCAAAATATACTTTTCTGCGTACAATTCTTTATTATGAAACAATAATAATTGCAATTATTGTTATCAAATAATATGAACTTTTCCTAACACAGTAACCATTTTACAACCCATAAAATGCAACACACAAAATAAAATTGGTAACATGTAAAACATTTTTTCTCACTAGCAATTCCCTAGAATTCTGTGACCCTTTGTGCTAGCATCCCAATTTAAAAAAAAAAAACAAAACATTAGGGGGCAGAGGCAAGATGTCAGAGCATCGTCAGCAACTCAGATGAACTCTTCCAATATTCTCCTTCAAACAACTTTAAAACAATGCCTCCAATTGAATTCTGAAGTGGCATAGCCAATAAAAGGTTCAGGTGAGAAATTTTTTCAGCCAAAGACAACTTAGAAAATAATCAGAATGAAAAATACTATCCATATCCAAAGAAAGAACTATGGAGTTTGAATGCAGATCGAAGCATACTATTTGCTATTTTTTTCTTCTGTTGTGTTTTGTTTCCTCTTTCTTGTGGTTCCTCCTATTGGTTCTAATTCTTCCTTACAACATGACTAATGTGAAAATATGTTTAATAGGAATGTATATCATAGCCTATATCAGATTGCGTGCCATCTTGGGGAAAGAGGTAAGGAGGGAGGGGAAGAAAAAATTTAAAACTCAAAACCTTATGGAAATGATTGTTGGTGAATCAAAATAAATTAATAAAAAAAAAGAAAGCAATCAGGAAAGGTCTGTGATACCAGGATGGAGCTCGGTGCAGGTTGAGGCAACACCATCACCACCACCACAGCAGCAGCAGCAGGCACCGAGGGCAGCTGCAGTAGAAGCTTTGGGAGGTCTCAGTTCATACATGGTAAGAGGGTTGGACAACTGGTTAGAAAGATTACAGGAGGGCAGCTAGGTGGCACGGTGAATAGAGCACCAGCCCTGAAGTCAGGAGGACCTGAGTTCAAATCCGGTCTCAGACCAAACGCTTGACACTTACTAGCTGTGTGACGCTGGGCAAATCACTTAACCCCAATTGCCTAAAAGAAAGAAAGAAAGAAAGAAAGAAAGAAAGAAAGAAAGAAAGAAAGAAAGAAAGAAAGAAAGAAAGATTACAGGAGACCTTTTGCTGGCACTGGGACCCTATTGCATTGCCCATATGCTGTTCCAGGTCACAGTTCCACAGTGAAGAAGAACACCAGCACTTGAGGCTACAAGGGTGCAAGAACACTGATCACAGTTCCAGGATGGAGAAGAGTGCTAGTAATCACTCACAAGGGATCAAGGGCCCTAGACCCAGTCCCAAGGCAGAAAGAGGAGAGGAGGAGACCTGGTCACAGTTCCAGGGCAAATAGGAGTGCTAGCACTTATGGCTACAGATGAACAAGGTCTATTCCTGGGTAAAGACCAGGGAACAGGCCAGGAGAGCACCTTTCCTTGGATCATACTACCTTAGAAGTGTTGAAAACTTACAGACCCCAAGAACTAGATCTGAAAATAGCAGCATGAAAAATCTAAAGTTTGAGACCATGCCTCTCCACCCTGGGAGCAAATTCCAACTTAAATATAAAGTTAAAAATCAAGAAATAGGCTGGAAACAATGAGCAAACAAAAGAAGCAGAAGCAGAAAAAGCAGAAGCAGAAGCAGAAGCAGAAGAAGAAGAAGAAGAAGAAGAAGAAGAAGAAGAAGAAGAAGAAG